>NC_061122.1:73324780-73500457 GCF_002878395.1 Capsicum annuum | reverse complement strand
GATAGGTTGATAGTCCTTGAGCTAGTTTGTCAACAAATACTCAAGAATATCACTCATTGACCTTTTTGATTACCTAATGAGTTCGCCAATTAAAATCACCTAATACTTCAATTGGGCATGCCTATTTCTAGGAATATACCCAAGACATAGCTAACTCTCCACTCACCCTTATTTCTAACATAGTGAAGAGATAGCAAACTATATCCATTATTACCCACTATTTAATTTATCACCCATATCCCTCTTTCATGGATGATATGTGTTAAAAAAGTTAACTCACATCACTTTTTCAAGGATGATATGAGCTTTCAAGAATTTTGGGTTTTCACCCACAAATCCATTTTGGGAATTTGGGGTTTTCACCCATAAATCCCAACTAATTCAACAAAAACAATAGTGAAACCTATCATCAACAAACTAGAATCTACACAAATACATCATAGCCCACACATAATTACACCTTTGTTCAACATAATCCCAAGACAAGGTAATTAAGCTACTCATGAAGTAAAGAGGATAAATATACCATAAGGTTTATTCAAAACATCCATACTAATGAAGGATAAGAATATTCTTCAAATTACACTCCAATTTAACCAACTCAATTTGGAAAATCCAAATATAAAATTTTCCCCAAATAATAGGTTTACAAAGTTTCCAAAGTTCAATTATTCATAGTGTGATATCTCTAATGGGAAAGGGTATTAGCATTATAAGGGATTTGGGGTCGATTGCGTAAAATGACAAAATTTCCCTTGGGCACAAACCCACCAGGTCGCGATCATTGCAACTTATCTACAATCACGGCTACTGTGATTGCATTCAGATCCTCACAATCACTAGGGATGACTGATCTTGACTAGTTGTGATCACGGCCGTCAAACTACGAGCACGGTAACTGATCCTAATTACGTGCAGGGTTTTCAGTTGTGCATTTTTTTTTATTTTGATTCATTTTCAGCTGAAATCAACATCTTTTTATCTCATCATATATGTACATGCAAAATGTGGAAATTAGGGTATTCAACTAACAAACTTGTCTCATTCAAACTTTCAAATTATAGTAGTGTGCATGAATTTTTGATGTAAATGTGTGGTAAATTCACCACTCATCATTGAGGTTGTTGGTTTGTGGGTTTTTACTATTCTTATTGCATACATCAATGTATGCCCAATACTCAGAGTCAAGGAAATCCCTTGATCCCACTTGATCTTGACCTAGAGCAGACCTTACGACAAAATCATAAGATGGAAGAACATAAGCATGGTGTTTGGAATAATTGGGTTCAAGAAGAATGAAATCCCTTGATTTCACTTCCTCTGCATGGTGTTCAATAAATAAATGTGACAATTCTAATGCAATCATTAGTTAAAGAGAATACAATGTTGGTAAATTCCAATTGTGCAGATTAAGAGGAAAGAGTAAGACAAAAAGAAGAGCATTGAGCAGTACTCAACAAAGATAGAGTTAGAAGAGATAGAGCTTAACTACCCCGATCTTATCAATACATACTAGTTTTTGGTGATCCAAAAAAGACTTGGGGTATGTTGAGCTATTGAGATAGGATTTATCATTTCTCCGGAGTTACCCCACAGTGTAAGGTTTGACATTATGAGTGTTATGATTCAATTACTTAATCTTAATAGTATGTTTCCTAGTTTACCAAAGATGATGCAAACATGTACATTATGAATTCGGGATTTGTACTTCATATAATCTACTTGGGGTAAGGAAGGAAGCTTTGAGACTCAGGTTGTTCCCATTCTCTCTTATCGATGAAGAGACATTATGGTTAGGGGAACTATCTCATGGGTACATTACCTGTAGGAATGAGTTACAGACATAATTCTCAGATATATTCTTGCTCGCTTCTAGAATACGATAATTAAAGAATGAGATTTATAATTTTAAGAAATTGCATTTAGAGGAACTATATGAGACATGGTTGAGGATCAAGAAGAAATTTATGACTGAGCCTAATTTTAGAATTCTGGAATTTGCTTAAGATATTCTATAGATCCCTAAATGAAAAACAATGTTGTTGCTAATACTATTACTGGTGGGGATTTCATCATCCTTCATTGGGAGCCAGCTATGAAAATCGTAGGTCAGATATCTAAAACAAACTAAGGATAGCATACTCACAAGGAAATTAGAGGAGCCGATACTTATACTACTGGTGCTTCCAATGAGTAGAGAGTCGTTGATAATATATGGGCTCAAGAGATAGAACAACTGAAGATAGGGATTGAGTTACTTCTCAAGTAGCTTGGAACTATGTATGTTGAAAAGGTGAATATAATAGGTGTGCGAGGTAAGTCTGTTAGACATTAGGAGTATGAATCTAAGGAGGACGCTAAGTATTTAAAAAAAAATGGCAGGTTTTTAAGCTAAGGCCAAGGCATACAATTAGGATAGGTGAAACTCAAGGAAAGGGAATTAAGTTTGAAATTACTATATGGACATGTACAGGGATATGAGTAGAGAGAGGGATGGTAACTAGAGGAGAAATGATGTTTATAAAGAGAACAGTGGTGCATATATTCCACTTGGTAACCGTGAAGCTGATTCGAGGATGGAAGCATTACTTATAAAGATAATTAAGGTTTTCGAGAGTAAGAGAGTTACCTTAAGGAAATTAAGACAGATATTTCAGGACTGAAACAGAAAGTAGAATCGCATACTATGGTGTTAAGCACCTTGAATAATATTTTTGTTAGATGTCGGCGACTTTGAGTAAAATCCAATCGGGCACTCTTCTGAGCAATACCATTTAAAATATGAAGAATGATAGTCATTTTCAAGCCATCACCACTTGGAATGATAAGGCTATTCGTAACGCCGCAAATATGGTACTCGAAAAACTACAAAGTGCTTATAATCCCAACGGACCACAAGCTAACCCATGACTGATATCTGTAACTGAACCCTGAATAATAATGGTAATATCGTAAATCCAAAAACATGAACTGTAAAGCCATAAGGTTCAATATTGATGCATAACTAAAAATATGGTATAACAATACCAAAACAACTGAAATAACGGCCTGAACATGCTATAGTCTGAAAGCCTCTAAAAATGAACTATCTGAATAAAGAGTTAATGGGACAATCCCCTAACTAACCCCATTTGCTAAAATAAAATAAGTAATTAAATCATGAAATAATTAAAAAATAACATCCTCGAATGATGAGGACTCACTTCTACCTCGGAGTGCTGAAACTGGAATACTACTAATACTCTAGAGCGCATTCTTCTGAACCTATGGTATAAAACACCATAACACAAATGCGTCATTACAATTTTATGTACTTGTATGAAAGTGAGGTAGGATGAATGCAATGGTTCATATGCATAAACAATACTAACTGACTAGATAACATGAACATGAGAATACATGTATAAATACGTAACTGTATCTGAGATCGTGAGAACACTGACTCATTAATTTTGATAACATGGATTTACTGATATCTAGGTACTAATATTGGGATATTGAAAGACTAAGTCTATTGAGTAATGAGGAACTGATGTCAAATTACTAATAAACGAACGACTATTTCTGACAGTTCTGATCATGAAGAACTGGTCTAATTAACAGAATCTGACAGTCCTAAAATTTGAATACTAGTAAGATGAATTTCATATAATCAATAGACTATTAACTAGGAGACTGTGTCTGATAGTCCTACTTTTGATGCAACTAGCTGAGTTCTATACTGAGCTGAGCGACTGTATCTGACAGTCCTAAAATTGTAGAACTCAACTGAGTTCTATTATTGAGACTGGATCTAAAACATAGACTGTGGGAGGTAATCATCTAATCGACATGCCCCGAAACTGAACTAGCAGGGTCCAACCTGTAACCCAATTTGGAAGGGTGTCAATACTGTGCCACGGGTATAGAAAAACTGTGAGTAAACCCTCTTTGATAGGGAGATCTTCCGTCAACCCATTCTAGTAGGAAAAACTAAAATGAGGTATCTAATCCATAAAATCGTTGGGTATATCTCGCCGTGCGCTGGCTACATAGTTTCGGAACGCAAGGATTGCTTCTAAGGATCACACCCTTTTCTGGCTAATAGGTGAGTCCCCATCCTTGGATTCACTAGGTGTTGATCCCTACTCCCAACTAAAGAGACACTAAACTATTACTGATAGTATCTTTTAGCTAATTTGAACAGAGTTTACTAAATTCCATTGACTGACAGAATACTACTGAGATCGGATAACTAACTGAGATTACTGAGTGTATTGAGTTTTCGTAAGTCATATAACTGACTGAATTCTAATGATCATGGCTTGAATGGGAGTATCATGAAAACTGACACTGGCTCTAGGCAAAAAATTAAATTATCGGGAACAAGTACCCTCAGGACTCAATAGCATAAAATTGACAATTCATAATACAATAAGTTGGGGATTTTATGACACACATGGTTGTCATAATATTGTAGATGGATGGAATTTCATATATACATATCATACTTTTATCAACCAAATCTCATGAATATTCCATCAAATACTCACAATGCACACAATATAATGGAAATCAGTCTTGGTCACAAGGGTAAAGCATGCATTTATTATTTATGTCACAATTGAGCTATAATACCCAATTTCTATCCTCCTAGCCATTTAGTCAAACACCCTATATCCACAAATTCGGGCATAGGTGAAATCATCAAATTATACATCATAAATAACTAAATTCATGGATTTCATCTTTCATGCTAACATAGTTTCATGAAAACACCTAAATATTCCAACTTGGGAATCATACAACAAGATAAACATGGTTACAAACAACCCACAACATAAATATCATGTTTTATAATTTGAAACAGGATTCTTGGACTTCATGGATGAAAGGAATCCATAAATGAACACCTAAAATATCTTAGTTCCTTATTTTACAAAGATTGATGGAGAGATTCTTGAATTTAAGTATTTAATTTGAATCCTTAATTGAAAAATCTAACTTGTTCTTAAGAGAAACTTGAGAGAAACTTTAGATTTTTGGTGAAATATAGCTGAATCACGTGTTGTTAGGTTTATATAAGGATGGAAAATTGACCCTTTTGCCCATAAAAATACGGACATTTAATGACTAAAAACTGGGTGCCAACGCTACAAGCGACGCAATGCGTTGATGGCTGTGACATAATACTTGATGCGTTGAGCCTTGATCGCATCGAACCTTATAAGTTTTGGCTTTGGCAGCCTGCACAAATATTGACCAATGCGATTGGCGATGCAGAGCTCCATGATCCCATTGATCCACTATTTTGGGACTCCGAACATGATCTAAACGTGTTTCAAAAAATCCTAAACTTGTCTAGGAACACCTATTGAGCTTTGTGATCATGAACTAGTAAAAATAAGGACCATCAAAGGACATTAAGGTAGTAAAATGAGATTGACGACTTTTGACGGCCAATAATTGGCTATGTTTGGGAGCTTAGCTAGACTTTTCTAAGTCTGGGACCCCTTGTCAAGCTTAAAGGATTGAATTAAGATTTAGGATTTGATGGGGCCTTACAATATCTCTCCTTTAATAATATTTGCCCTCGAATAAGACTGAATGAGAGGTAAGAAAAAGATAAACTAACGTACATACTGAAAATAAAAAATTGGAACATGATTCCATGACTAAAATGACCGATAAACTGAATGTATCGTACTGAATATGCATATCTGGTGCATGGTTAACTGGTTCATAAATGCATGACTTAATATGCAATGGTAATTGATTTCAAGTTTATTATGGAAATCTGAGCATAAAACTATATAAGTTTAAGGAACACTGTTTCCTTAAATTAAAAATGCTAGTGAACCTAAAATTAATTACTAGATATGCATGAGTGGAAACATGTAAACGTAACTAAATATGGAATGTGATACATGAGCTAGATATCATGATTTGAACCGAGTACCTTGAATATATCATTTACAGCTGAGGTTGGAGTTTCAGGTTCAACTTATAAGTACCTCCTTACTCCTAACTAGATTCATTACGAGAAGATATAATGACATGTTTTATGTCATGAGAGTTTGAGGAATTATGGTGTATGTCCCTCTTGGGGCACAAGGTCTCTCGAAGAATACTGATTTTGCTGAGATACTGAGAAAACCTGGGGGGATACACAAAGCACCTACGAACTGATTTGTGGCTTGATATCCAGGATCAGAAGGTAAGAAAAAGTAATTAGACCTTACGCACTGCAACTGAGACTACTGAAAAGATTTACGTGGGTGCTGAGCGTGAATGCATAAATATCTACTAACTTTATCTGATTAACTGAATAACTTATATCGAAATATTGGGCATGTAAAATAGAACTATATATAGTATGAATAGCTGGACTGAGACTATAGGGTATTATACAGGAGGTAATGATTAACTAGGTAACATGAGGTAACTGAGAATGAGTGAAGGAAAACTGTATTACCTTAGGAACACAAGACTAGACGTCTAATCATGATTCAAAAATATTCTGTAAACTGAGGTATTGTAATACTAATAACTGAGTAAGTGATGGCTATATGCTATGGTCGTGCAATCTTTAAACTGGACTGAATTTCTGATTTGACTACAGGACTATGACTGGGATTAAGATTGTAGCTAAGATGATAATTGAGACTGTAATCGTAACTAAGACTGTATCTGAGACTGAATGCTAGTTTTCTATAACTGATGGTTAGACTGGTATGGAAGTACTGAATTCTGATGGCTAAGTAACTGATAGCTGAAAGCCATGGTTCTATAGGACTATATGAGTCCTTTACTGAATATTAATTACTGAACTGACACTATAATAGAGTCTTGCGGGGTGGAATATTAACACTATAGACTTACCGAGGGATCTAAACTGAGGGTATACGTGGCATAATATGAGTTTGACTGAACATTGGGAGTGAAATCATGAATCGTGTAGGCTAAGCATACTGTAAAGCATTACATGAGTGCATGAGTCATGAGCTGTACAAACTGGATTTAGAATTTCTGAATTCGTGGAACATGATCCACAACATTGGATGAACTTAGACTCCTCATTGAGGAACTTGAACACACACTATTCTTTAAAAAGTGCATGGATATAAGTTGTATTTATGGGACAGAAATGGAAAGCATGCATAAGTATCGTGATGGTTGAAGTACAAAACTTTGCATTGAGATAAGAATGGGTCGGGAATCATCTTCCCTTATGGATTGCTTACACATACTAGTATTACTAATGGAACCTGCAGACCTAACTTTCAGAGATTTCATAACTAGATAGTTCCTGTACACTTTTTGGGCTGTGTCAAACTGACTCACTAGGGTGAGGACTAAAAAAAGGTCCGGTTAACATATGGCCTGACCTTAAAGTTGACTGCTATGCAAATAGTTTCAAATGAAAAAAGAAGCTCCTGAATCTAAAGAAACGTGAACATGTAAATGAGTGATCTGTAACATACCAGTGGCAGCATCAGGAGGACTTTCCTGATACTATCGAGATTGAACTACATAGAGTTTGTTTGGACGTTTCCCACTGATAGCACTAGAATTAGTACCCTGCTGATTCGGGGGACCGAACTGATTTGAGGGATGACTGTCCTTACTTCTTGGGCCAATCCTAGGAAAATCTCAAACCTTCTGACCAGTCTTCCCATATTTGAAACACACATCACTGCTGGCTCTACATATACCCTTATGATGCTTACCACGCTCTTTACAAAGTAGATGAGTAAAAACCCTACTCTCACTACCTTGGGCCTTAGAGCCTAGTGCCCCATGTCTATGTTTTTTTCTAAACTTTAGTACTGGTGCACTAGCTAAAGATTGAACTGGGGCTGAAAACTTCTATCTGTGCTGAGAGCGGTTATCACCCTATGACCCTAGCTGAGAAAAACTATAACTACGAGTTCTAGCCCTCTTATTTTCCCTCTCTTTCTTCTTAAGTTTTGCTCCTCAGTCTGTTAAGCATGGACCATAAGCCTAGATATATCTATCTCCTTAATCAACATCACAGTCCTACACTCCTTAACCACTCTACCTGATATCCTAAATACAAACTTATTCATTCTAGATCTACTGCTAGTACATGAGGAGCATACCTGGCTAACTAAGTGAACTTGAGGGAGTATTTTTTTATGCTCTTGATACTTTGTATGAGGTTGATGAACTTTAACACAAATTTTTTTTCTCTAGGGGAAAGAATCTACCTAAGAAAGTCATAGCATACTCTTACCATTCTATGGCCTCTGCATCTGCACCCCTATCTAACTTTCACTACTTGAACCATGTATGGTTTACATCTTGTAGATGATATGTGGCTAAATCAACACTCTCACTGGAAGTCACTCCCATGATATTTGTGACTTTCTGAACGTAGTTGAGGAACTCCTGTGGATCCCCTTCAGACATAGAACCAAAGAATAGGGGAGGATTCATTCGGGTGAAGTCCTAAATCTTGGATGTAGTAGAATTTGCCTCTGGGTTGGCCGAAATAGTAGTTTTCTGATCATTGTCTAAATTGGCTAGAGTAGTGAATGCAGTTCTGAATTTTGCATGAGAGACATACTCATCGAGAAGATCTACCCGGACGGGATGAGGTGCTGACTGATTCCCTATTCCTCTTTCGTTAGCCCTTTTAGGAGGCATTTTTGTAAATGGAAGACAAGAAGGGATTAAACTGAGAGTTTGACTGGAGCTCATGCTCACTTGCACAACAAAAACACTGAAACAAGGGAAACTGTTCCTAAAATATCTCATAGCCTCCTGCACATAAGTGTGGTGCACAACACACCCATGTACAAGACTTTACTAGATGTGGCTTTTCAGACTTCCTAGGACGCTATTGAACCTTAGACTTTGATACCAACTTTGTAACGCCCCAAATCTGGTACCCAAAATGCTACATCATGCTCATAATCATGAAAGACCACAAGCTGACCCATGACTAATATCTATAACTAAGCCTAGAATAATAGTGGTAATATCGTAAATACAAAAACATAAACTGAAAGGCCATAAGGTCAATACTAATGAATAACTAAAAATATGGTATAACAATACCAAATAGACTGAAATAACTATTTGAACATGCTGTAGTCTGAAAGCCTCTAAAAATAAACTATCTGAATAAAGAGTTGATAGGAAAATCCTCCAACTAACCCAATCTGCTAAAAGAAAATAAGTACTAAAATAATGAAATAATCAAATAATAATATCCTTGAGTGATGAGAACTCACTATAGACTCTGACTGCTGAAACTGGAATGCTACTGATACTCTGAAGCGCGTACTTCTGAACCTATAGTATAAAACACCATAACACAAATGTTTTCGTACGATTGAATGTATTAGTATGCAAGTGAGGTAGGCTTAATTCAATGGTTCATATGCATGAACAATACTAACAAACTGAATAAAATAAAAATGAGAATACATGCATAAATACGTAGTTATACGTGACATTGTGATAACACTGACTCATGAATTCTAATAACATGGATTTACTGATATCTAGGAACTAATACTGGGATACTAAAACACTAAGTCTATTGAGAACTGAGGAACTGATGTCATATTACTGACAAAGGAATAAATGTTCTGACACTTTGGATACTGAAGAACTGGTTTAATTGACTGTATCTGACAGTCCTGAAATCTAAAACTGGTAACATAAATTTCATATAATTAATATACTATTAACCGGGTGACTGTGTCTGACAGTCCTAATTCTGATAGAACTAGCTGAGTTCTATACTGAGCTGAGCAACTGTATCTGATAGTCCTAAAACTGTAGAATTAAATTGAGTTCTATTACTGAGACTGGATCCAAAACTGATAATGTGGGAGGTAATCATCTAACCGATATACCTCAAAAATAAAATGGTGAAGTCCAACCAATATCCTCAACTGGAAGGGTGTCAGTATCGTGCCACGGGTAACGCCAAGCTATGAGTAAACCCTCTCTGATAGAGAGCTCTTCCGACCGCTTCTTGTGGGAAAAACTCAAATAAGGTGACTACATAGTTTTGGAATGCAATGATTTCTTCTAAGGATCACACCCTCTACAGGATAACAGGTGAGTCCCTATCCTTGGGTTTACTCAGTCCTGAATCCTAATTCTAACTGAAGAGACACTGAACTAATTTAAAATGAACTAAACTATTACTGATAGTATCTTTTAGCTAATTTGAATAAAGTTTACTAAATTCTGTTGACTGACAGAATACTACTGAGATCGGATAACTGACTGAGATTACTGAGATGACTGAGTTTTCTGAAGTCATGTAACTGACTGAATTCTAATGGCCATGGCTTGAATAGGAGTATCGTGAAAACTGACACTGGCTCTAGAAACACAACTAAATTGTCGGGTATATCTACCCCTAGGACTCGTTAGCATGAAACTAACAAGACCTGACACTTCGTGAACACATAACTAATATCAACAATTCATAATACAATAAGTTGGGAATTTCATGAAACACATTGTTGTCAAAATATTGTACATGGATGGAATTGCATATATACATATCATACTTTCATCAACGTAATCTCATGAACATTCCGTCAAATACTCATAATGTACACAATATCATGGAAGTCAGTCTTGGTCATAATGTTAAAGCATGCATTTATTATTTGAGTCTCAATTGAGCTATAATACCCAATTTTTATCCTCTTAGCCATTTTGTCAAACACCCTACATGCAAAACTTAGGGAATAAGTAAAATCATCAAATTGCACATCATAAAAAACTCAATTCATGGATTTCATCTTGCATGCTAACGTAGTTTCATGAAAACACGTTAAGATTCCAACTTGGGAATCATACAACAAGATAAACATGGTTACAAACAACCCACAAAATAAATATCATGTTTTATCATTTGAAAGAGGGTTCTTGGACTTCATACATGAAAATAATCCATAAATCAACACTTGGCATTCCTTAATTCCATATTTTACAAATATTAATAGAGAGATTCTTGAATTTGAGTATTGAATTTGAATCCTTAATTAAAAATCCTAACTTGTTCTTGAGAGAAATTTGAGAGAAACTTTATATTTTGGGTGAAATATGGTTGAATCACGTGTTATTGGGTTTATCTAAGGATGGGAAATTGAACCTTTTGCCCTTAATAATATGGACATTTAATGATTAAAAACTGGGTGCCGACGCTACAAGTGATGTGGCATGTTGATGGCTGCAGCAGATACTCAAAGCGTTGCGCTATGATCGCATTGAGGCTCAGAATTTTTGGCTCTGGCAGCTTGTTGACCAACGTGGTTGGCGATGCAGCATGCTATGATCGCATTGGTCCACTGTTTTGGAACTTCAAACATGATCTAACGTGTTTCAAAAAATTCAAAACTTGTTTGGGAACACCTATTGACCTTCCTGATCATAAACTAATAAAAATACGGACCATCAAAGGACGTTAAGGTGGAAAAATGAGATTTCCAACTTTTGAAGGCCCATAATAGGCTATGTCTGGGATCCTAGCTAAAATTTTCTAAGTCTGGCACCCCTTGACAAGCTTAAAGGACTGAATTAAGCTTTAGGATTTTATGGGGTCTTACACTATTATTGATTCTCTTATGCTTATAGTTGAAGAGGTAAGGGATGATACTGTTGATCTTGATGAGGCATTCGAAGCTGAAACTAAGAAGTTGGTGATAAATGGTGAGACATCATATAAATTGACAGGTATTGAAAAATAATTTGAGACTGATAATGGAAAGGGTAAGGAGGTCAAACCAGTTTTAAAGACCCATCTCACAACCCTTCATACCTTTTCCTTAGAGGTTTATAAAGAAAAAGAAGTGGGGAGATATCATAAATTCATGTTAATGTTGAAAAAATTATTTGTGAATATCTCTCTTGTAGAAGCATTAGAGCCGATGCTTGGTTATGCAAAGTTAAGAATGGATTTAATGACTAAGAAGCAGATAGTTAGTTTTTAGCTCACTGATAATATACACCACTGTAGTGATATTGCTTCCCAATCTTTAGTTGAGAAGGAATAGGATCCTAGAGCTTTCACTGTAGTGATATTCCCAATCTTTGATTATTCTTATGCAGGTTGATGCTATTATCTTTATATTATAGAGATTTAATCGGACCATTGGTTGGAATACTGCAGATATTGTCAGGACTCTACCCAAAATTTTCAATCATAAGATTTAACTAGAAATAGAGTGTGTGCCTAGCATTGAACATCAACGTCATTTTAATCCACCTATAAAAGATATGGTGAAGACAGATATCATTAAGTGGTTAGATGAACTGTCGTTTACCCTATTTTCAATGGCAACTTGGTAAGACCGGTTAAGTATATGTCAAATAAGAATGGGATCACTATTATCCTGAATTAGAAGAATCAGTTAGATACCATGAGACCTATTATGGGATGAAAAGTTTGTATCAATTATCAAAAGCTAAATACTTGGACGAAGAAGGATCACTTCCCCGTTCCATTTATAGACCAAATGTAAGACCTTTTTGCATATTGAGGATGGTATAATTTTCTTGACAGTTATTTAAGGTATAATCACATTTATATTTCCCCTTTAAACCAAGAAAGAACCACTTACAAATGTAAATTTTGTACATTTGTATTTAGGAGGATACTTTTTGTACTTTATAATGCTCATGCTAGATTTTAGCATTGTGTGATGTCCGTCTTTTCTAATATGGTGGAGGATACTGTAGAGATCTTTATAGATGACTTCTTAGTTGCGGGTTACTATTTTGATAACTGTTTAAACCACTTGTCTAATGTAATTAAGAGATGTGAGGAGTGAAACTTGGTGTTGAATTAGGAGAAATATGACTTATGGTAAATGAGGGAATAGTTTTGGGGAACAAAATCTCAAAAATGGAATAGATGTTGACATGGTTAAATTTAACGTGATTGAGATATTTCCTCTACCTATTTCTATCAAAGGTATTAGAGTTTCTTGTATCATGCAGGGTATTATTGGCGACTCATCAAGGACTTCTCTAAAATAGAAAATCCATTGTGTAAGTTGATGGAGAATGAGGTGATAATTTGTATTTGATGATGCTTGTATCAAGGCCTTTGAGTGCCTAAAATAGAGGTTTATTTCTATCCTTATCATTGTGTTTTTGAACTGGATTATCCTATTTGAGGTGATACATGATGCTAGTGGTGTGGCCTTAGGAGCTATCCTAGGCCAAAGATGCAAAAAATACTTCATCCCATCTACTATGAGTGTAAAGCACTCAACCCCCACAAAAATATTCTGCAGTTAATAAATTAGAGTTAGTTGTGGTGGTGTTTGCTTTTGAGAAATTTTGGTCCAAGTTGATTGGGACCATAGAGATTGATTATGTAACTTTAAGGTACCTTAAGGTGATGAAAGATGAAAATTCTAGGTTGATTCGATGAGTACTATTACTGTAGGAGTTTTATATTATAGTCAAGGATCGAAAGGGTATGAAAAATCATGTTGCAGACCATCTATCATGCCTTAAATAAAAGGTGATGTTCAAATTTAGGGATGAACGGAGATTGATGAACTTTTCTAGATGGGTAGGTCTTGGTAGTATCACAAGTCTTAATCCCCTGGTTTGCTAATTTTGCCAATTATTTTAAAGTGACCTCTTCCTAGAAGACTTGTCGTTTTAGCAACGAAAATGATTTATGCATGAGGTAGGAAAGTTTTTTCAGTAACGAGCCTTTATTATTTTGGTTATGTGACTATGATGTGATTGGGAGGTCTATTCCCGAAGTTGAGATGATGTGAATTCTTGAGGCCTGCCACTCATCTCCAGTTTAGGATCGTCTACAATTAGGGGTCACCATGGTGGTACTCACAATGACCACAAAATTATTTAGTGTGGTTATTATTGCTTGACTATTTATAAATATATACATGAGTATTCGCGGGCCTGTGACTAATGCTTATGCGAAGGAAATATCTCGTGGTAGCATGAGATCCCCATGACACCTATAGTTGAACTTAAGTGTGGGGAATCTATTTTATACGTCCATTTGTGAGTTCATATATAATTAAGTAAATTTTGATTGCAATTGACTGTCTCTAAATGGGTAGAAGTAGTTGCACTTTCCAATAATAAGGGACGTGGTGTCATAATATTTTTGAAGAAGAATATATTCTGTCAGTTTGGTACTCCATGTGCTATCATTTGTGAAGGCGGATCCCATTTCTATAATTATCTATTTAAGGTCCTACTTGAAAAATATGGTGTGAAACACAAGGCGGAAACCCCTTGCTATCCGCAGACAAGTAGGCATGTTGAGGTCTCCAATTGTGAGATTAAGTCCATTTTGGCAAGGATATAGAATGCCAACTGGACTGATTGGTCGAGAAAGATACATGATGAACTGTAGGACTACCAAATAACTATTAAAAATCCCATAGGTGACTCTTCATATCATCTTGTGTATGGAAAGGCATGTCAATTGCCTGTTGAACTTGACCACGAGAAACAATACGCATTGAAGAGGCTAAATTCAAGGTGGAGTGATGCTGCAAACACAAGGATAAGAAAGATGAATAAGTTAGATAAATTCCATCTCCATTCTTATGAGAGTTCTGCTTTGTACAAGGAGAAGATAAAGTTGTACCATGACAAAAAATTTGAGAAATAAGTATTCCAGCCAGATGATATGGTTTTGATGTATAATTCAAAACTTCGCTCGCTTCCTTACAAGTTAAAGTTGAGGTGGTCTGGACCATTCACCATAGTAGAGTATTTCTTCATTGTGCAATTGAAATAAAACGAGATGGAGATGCTCCCTTCAAGGTGAACGAACATCGTGTTAAGGATTATAATAGAAAATAGAGGAATTGAAGGTTTGTGAGGATGTAAGCAACTGAGTCATGCCGTAATGTTAAATTAGGTGCTTCAATGAAGGCAACCCATGGTCTTATTATTAAAGTTTGTGTATCAAACATTTCCATATCGTATCGCGACGTTAAATCATGCTCTTCTTGGGAGGAAACCCTAGGTGTTATTGTTTACTTTGTTTTTGTTTTGTAGGCTAAAAGCATGGACAAATACTTGAAGAATGATAAGAATTGTAAAATTTTAGACAAGTCTATGTAAGTGGACCTACAACCCTACTTATGGGGGTTGTAGGTCCAAACCACGATATGTAAGTTGAAGTCGTGGGTATCGGAAGAATTTTTGGGTCACTGAAGTTGTACTTACGAACCTACTTACGGGGTCGTAAAAACAACCTATGACCTCATAAATTGATGTTATAGAAATCAAAGAAAAATAATTTGTAAAACCAATTTATGACCCCATTTATGGGGGTCGTAAGTAGTGCTTATGGCCCATAAATGGGGATATAAGTGGGCGAAATTACCTGGGTCAAAATTTTAAAAGTCTTCGTCCGGCCTATATAGATCCGACCGCATCCTGCCTCCCATCACTTTTAAAATCCCTATAACCAACAATTTAACACCCCAAAACCTTCAAATGCAAAACTCCCTCATCCCTTAAAACTCTCCACTTACTTCTTCAATTGTAAAAGTAAAACTCCTCTCTTGTATGTATATTGTCTAAGAATTAGGGGAAAAATCTAGTGTTTGACTTCTACTGCAAATTCTTCAATCCTGGTAATAATTTTTTGCTCCAACTTAGCAAAAAAATGTTCTTGGTCATTGAATTTGGGATAGTGCTAGAAATAAACATGGTATTGAAAAAAATCTCATATTTCTTTGAATATGTGGAGCCTAAACTTGGTTAAACATAATTAGTTGTATGAATTTTGTTCTGGGCAGCCTGTGATCATAAATCTAAATGGAAGTGGAAGTTAAATTTTTGGAATAATATGTGCAATACCTATGGAAATTGGCTTATTGCATGTTGTATTTTTTTAAATTGGTCAAAAAATTGAAATTATATATATGTGGGATAAAATTTTTGAAGAAAATCTGATTTGCTCCTAGATAGGAACCTAAGAAGCTACTTACGGCCCCGTTAGTAGTACCTACAAGCCCATAGATAGTCTCATAGGTATAAGAATTGAAGTCCCAAAGCCTTAGGTCTTTGATTGGTACCTATAATAGGTACCTACGGCTCCCATAAGTATTACCTATATCTGTAGGGAGGGCTCGTAGGTAGCCTTTACCTTGGTTAGTTAATTTTTTCTAAAAATTTTATCACTGTATTGTATTGCAATCTCTAACCACTATTTATTCAGGTACTATGGGAGAAAAAGTTGTTTAGAAGAAGGAAGTTCTATCTAGGTTGCACGATAAGTCTCTTGAGTAGAGTTGTTAGGTTGAGGAGTATCTCATGAGCTCGGATTATACACCATTGGTCCCATGATAGATACGAGGCTGATAACAAAGGCAGGATACGGTAGCATTAGTTGTTACTAAGTTAGGCTTTCAGCTCGACCACCACAACCACTGTAAGTCCTACAGGCACCACAGGCAGGGCCATGACCTACACCAGCATGTTTCATCCGAACTGGGACCCAAATAAAGTCAGTCACTACATAGACACCATATTCTTCCTAGTTTGATAAGGGAGAGGATGATTTATCTCTTTGTTCAGATGAGAAGGCTAATTCGAGGTGAGGTTCAGGTTTTGTAGAGAAGGAGGATGTAGCCAGCTCACAGTCTGGGAAGTGGTTAGAGTCAGTATCTAGATCAACTAAGGGAAAGTATGCATCAGGCTTAACTATAGTTCAGGTTCCAAAGAAGGTCTCATTATTATCGACTCAAGAGTACTCAGACACTACTCATGATAGGTACAAGTTCACCACCTGTTGTACAGGAGTTTAATGCTACCCATATCTCTATAGTTCCTATAGCTAAGATTCATCTAAGATGGTGTGCAGATAAGATGCAACATCTTTATGACAAAGATAGATTTATCACAGAGCAGGTTTCAACCACGATATAGTATTTGGGAGAAGTCAGGATAGAGTTGGACAGGTTAGTAGGAGATCCAAACTTGAAGGCTTCATTTGATAGATACAGACTTATGTGGATGACCTAACCTTTCATTTCATACTACCCCATTACTTTTTTGGAATTCTATGCTTCCTATGAATCATCTGTAAACTTTTTTAACCCAATAGAGGGTGGAGGAGTTTATCATCCCTCTATGACCCAGCACTTTAGTCAGGGGGTTAAAGTTTATATTTTTTAGGAGACAGTCCAACAAGTGTTATTTAGGCAGGAGTATATAGGACTAGCCCGACAGCTGAGTTTGATTATCTTATGAGGATAGCGTAGAGCAGATTCACTATAAAGGACGTTGATCATATAGCGCTGAGAGTGGATTTGTCTTGATGGATAGCCACATAGATATCAGAGTTAAGAATTGATGCACGTGGGTTGAGGGAAACAGTGAGGCCAAAAAGGCCTCGCTATACTTTCAAGCAAAGTTTTGGTGGACAGTGGTAAGACATAGATTGACTTTTACATCTGTGGATAAAATTCTTATCTAGCACAGAGCAACATTAATCATCATCTCGGTTGGTGGTTATGACATTAATTTTATATGATGGATCCATATTGAGATCCCCAATAGAGCATTTATTTAGTTCACCACCTTCCTTTTTTCATGTTTAATGCAATATTTGTGTGTTGCATCTGATGTTATGCCTAATCCATAAAGGTAACCCATATAGCAGATATTGGCATGACTAAGGATATAGCCAACCCAATCCTTGTACATCGATCGCATCCACCTTCTTCTTTTGGTACAAACTATTTGAGGGGCCTTTTGTTCTAACCAAGCCTACTGAGAAGCTAACAGAGAGTATTAATGTTAGGATTAATAGTTATAGATCTGATCCCATAGCTACTACAGACGGTGAGGGGGACATAGACACATCAGGCCAACACTGGCTTCTACGTTAGCACCAGCTGGGGCATTCACTTTGCCTCTTTCCCCACAACTATTGGGTTTATTAGTGTGCCAAATTAGTTTCTATAGAAGATAGTTTAGTGGTAGTAGGAGGTAACTGAATGCTTCACACAAATAGATACCCAGCTGACCACACTATTCTATCGAATCCAACTATGGGTTTGGACTACATTAGAGGCCTTTAAGGATAGATTTGAGGTAAGGATATGATAACCATAGAAAGGTACACTAGAGAGCTGATTCCCCAAAATACTAAGACTCAGATGAGTGCACGAATGTGCAAGGTCTAGGTGGAAGATCTGTTGGGCCTATGCAAGGAGATAGATACATCATGCTTAAAGGTACGCTCATTAGTTGAGAGCCATATTCCAGTTATTACATATTTTATGTTACTATTTCCCCAACCTCCTACTTTGGTATTTGGTTTATGTATGGAGGATGATGTGGTCCCTATTGTTTCGTCCATGAGAGGTCATGAGGAGAAGTTACAGGATCCAATGATGGACTATCAGTAAGCCTTGAAAAGACCAGTCACAATTTAGTTGTGCAACATTCAGTTGATGAAGAGAGGCATATCGAGAATGCAGTGGGTGCCTTCTCAAGTTGTGCAATACCACCACCTCCTTCAGTTGAACCACGGGATAGTCCAATTAGGGGAAAGTTAGCTTCAAATGCCTAGAGCATCCTAGTTATTTCCCTGCACCCTCATTTGTTTATTTTCTAGCATACACTAGGGATAGTGCATCAATTTTTAGTGGCGGTGAGGGTGTAACATGATCGAGGGTTTTTCTTATCATGTTTTTTTCATTGGTTACGTTATCACTAGTAGAACAAGCATGTTTAGGTTGTGTTTGTGTCATTATATATGTTAAGATTTATATGTGTTTAATTAGGAGAAAAATAATGAACCTAAGGGTAGTTGACATGTTTTTTGTGTGCTTAATTTTGAATAAAATAATATCCCTCCAAAATTTTAAAAAACTTTGCGATGTAAATATCTGTTGACCGTTATGTGAATCTTATCATGGCACTAGAATTAAGGGAAAAATAATCATAGCTTAGCATTGCATGAACTGTATATGTACTAGTTGGTGATATAACCTTGTACTATGCGCGTGTAAAGTAGTTGCCTAGTTCCCAGTGTGTATTTAATCTAGAAATTGCCCAGTTAGTGTTTCCTAGGTTGTAGGTTAGTTGGTTAGTCCATGATCACATGCTATTTTTTTGACTTAGTCCACTTTTAGCCCAAATAACCATAAAAAAATGAATAAGTATCCCTTGATCCTTGATTTGAGCCTACCTTGACCAATTTTCTTGTTTTCACTTTCTCACCTTACCGCTTGCCACTTTGTTCTCACTACTCTAGACTTTGTCATTTTTAGCTTCCTATTCATCCCTGGACAAAACTTTATGAGTTACCTATTTTGGCTCTAACTCCTAAAATTACAAACCACTACAAGTAGAAATTGCATTTATTTTCTTGGGATTTGTATTGGTATCACTTGGCAGACCTCCCTAAGGTCTTGTATTTTGTGACCTAGTAAGCTATACCAATTAAACATCTAAGTTTTTTAAGACAACTACTGATTCTTTTGGCCTGTTATTGATTTTCCATGATCTGTTTCACCATTTCATCAATATTACTAGACTGAGGATTTTCCAAAATAACCTATGCCTATTTCTAAAGATTCTAATTTCACAGTCCTCTATACGGATTTGCATTTTGCCCTTGATTTTTACCTCATGAGGAGTTACGGTAATTCCACCAGTTTACCTTGTAAGTATTTTGGAAATTCTAATTCCCTTGGCGTTGTGCATTACTTACATAATTAATAGATTATGGATCAGTTGCATATGGATCTATTGAATGGTAACCATTACAAAACACCTCACACTATGTCTGAGTTTGCTTATTGCATTAACTAAAGCTTGATGATATCCCAAGTTCAAGTTACTAAATTGAGAATTTATGTCATTCTAAAAGGAAGCAATCTTTCTACAATCACTGTTAACTAGTCAACTTCTAGAAACCCTGTAACTTTGTTCGGGTGCACCTTGACACATTTGTATTCCACTTAAGATTTCCCTGTTAGATATAATTTATAAGAGTGTACAATTCATTATAAGTATTTTATTAATTTATGTACACCTGCTGCTGAATTAAGTAGAATCTTTGTATACAACTCAAGTCCCTCTATAAGAGTATGCACCAAAACCTCATTGGTTTGATGGTTATGTGTGAAATCAAGGAGCATGGACTTGACCATTTCCCAAGGTTGGTATAGATTGACACTATCTTTCTATTTGAAACTCAAAAATACTCTCCTAAACCATGCAGTCTTTCCAGATAGGAAAAAACAAATTAGAAATTTTTGTGCCAGGTTATCCCAGGTAGTAATGGAATGTGGTGGCTCAAACTTTAGCCACCTTTTAGATTCCCTTAATAAGAGAAAAATGGAAGAAAGTAAGTATGAAATATTCAATCAACACTCCCGCAAAAATATAAGTATATCTGATCTCAAGGAAGTTCTTCAAATGTTGTTATGGATCATCATGAGATAGTCTTGTGAATTGTCCATTAGTGTGCAAGAGTTGTACCATATTCTGTTTTAGCTCAAATAAATCTCCAACAGAAGGTCTATGAATGCTATTAGTAACATTGTTGGTGAGTGTAATTCCCACCACGAATTGTCTTGCTGCTACAACCTCAAAAGGAGTGAATTCTATCGGATAATCCATTTGAAGTTATTGGATTGGGTATTTTGAAGAGCTAATGTCCTCCTCTGTTGATGAAATACTCATTTTGAATCCAAGTAAGACTAAACCAACGCTACTTTTCTAGCCAACTCAAGGTTCAAATTAGACCTGCAAAAATCACCAGAAAATTACTAATTTTTTGACACCCCCGACAATGGTGTCAAAAACTTATTGCGTCCAAACACAAATGCAAGTATATATGGTGGTACAAGTAATATAGGATTTTAAGTACAGATATCGTACCCGTAGGGACTTGCCGATTCACTATTTTACTAAATTAGAATAATGCTAATTATTTATGAAAATAGTGGATTTTAAGATATATTTATCAATTAACTAAACTAAAAATATAATAAAACAACTAATGATCAATTAACAAACAAAAGAGCAGATTCTTACACTATCAATGGATGAATCAAACTAGGGTTATAGTTTCACTAACAATCAATTAAAGTATTAATTCAACAACTTATTCGATCATGTATTTTATTATTCACGGGGTTGATTTTATGATTCAGGAATGACCATCCTCTAATCGTCTACTCAACCTAGTTACACAACTACATCATTGAGCGGAGATGTGAGAAGCTAATTCAAACACATTTATTTATCTTTTTGTTTTGTAAGCAAGTAAGGTGATCTGGGTATATTACTTTTCTAAACACACATCATTGTTTATTTTACTTAAAAAAAGAGACATGACTTCCTATATTCTTCGTTATAACCCTCTGCTCTCTTGGTCAATTCACTTTGGGTTCAAGGATTTATTTTAAAGGTCCTGAATCTACAAAATAGTAAAAGCAAAAATATAAGGACAAATATAATGATAATAAAATAAATAAAATCAAGAGTTAATAAATAGCCAATTAATTATCTAGCATAATTCTAGAATGAGAAGTTCAACTCCACATAGACATGGAGCAATAACAATAAATCATTTAAAAATAAACAAGGAGAATAAAAATGAAACTAATATTTTCTAGCCTCCACGGCCGCTCCCGGCTGTCTCTAGGTCAAAATTTGTGTTTAAACGGATTTTATGAAATACTTATAAGTGTAGGAAAAAATTCTAAATAAAATAACTAAGCTCAAAATGAAATAAAAAAATATAATGCAGGCTATCTTATGGATCATGGGAAATTTCCATTGAATTGCATTGTGCTTCGCCAAGGCACTACCACGTATGATGGTGGTGCCATCACATTACTTTAACTTGCAATTTGTTGTTCTATAGATTTGGGGCAAAAATTGATTAAAATGATAAATTTAATTCATTAAGTTGTCTGCTTGATTATCTTCTATAATATTCTATTTTTAATTTATTTTATCTCTAAATCCTTCCATCTTCACACCATTTTGATCCTACTCTTTAATCTTTGGTATGAACAAGTGTATACAAATACAAATATATGAAATCATACAAGTAATAGGATTTTTAAGTCTAGATATCATACACATAGGGAATTGTTGATTAACTATTTTACTAAATTTGATTAATGCTAATTATTTACTCAAGTGGTAAATTTCAAGATTTATTTATAATTTAATTAAACTAAAAATAAAACAACTAGTGAACAAGTAACACACGAAAAGTGCAGATTCTTAAAAAATCAATGGATGAATCTATATAGGATTATGGTTTCGCTAACAATCATTTTTAGTATCAATTTCATCAATTTATTTGATTATCAAGTTGTTGATTTATGGGGTTGATTTTATAATTCACAACAGTAATTCTATAATCGTCTATTCAAACTAGTCTCACAACTACATCATTGAGCAGGGATGTGAGAAGTTAATTCAAACACATTTATTTATCTTTCCATTTTGTAACCAATTAAGCTAATCTAGGTATGTTCCTATCTTATCCACACATCACTTTCTTATTTTACTAGAGCCGTGATGTTACTTCCTATATTCATAATTTTAACCAACTATTTCATTGGTTAGTTCATTCACACTCAAGAATTTATTTTGAAGGTTGCGAATCTTTAAAATAGTAAAAATAAGAATATAAGAACAACTATAAAGATAATCAAATAAATAAAATCAAGACTTACTAAACAATCATTTAATTAGCTACCATAATTCTAGAACGAGAAGTTTAACTCCACATACACATGGAGCAATGATGTCTCCCAAACTTTTCCCTCCAAGAAAATACAATGTGGTAGCTGTCAAATTATAGTAATCCAACTAGGTTGGGATCTATCCCACGAGGAATAGGTCAAACTCATCCTTAAACTTGCTGATATAACCAAACATGCAAGATAATAAATGGGGGAATTTGTAATAAATCGTAGAAAGTGACAAGTTATGAATACTTTTAGTTGTAAACAATATGAAACAAACACTAGGACTGTGTTCCCCCTGGCTTCCATACTATATTGGTTTATCATTCTCAATTCAACTATCTCACAGCCACATATGCAAAATTTGACAAGCTAGGTATTATCAACCGTCTTGTGAACGTATAGGTAAATCTCACATTTTACTTTATAAGTCTTAGGGTGTCGCCTTGCTAATCCTTGTTTTTGGTCCAAGTTTAACTATCACCTTTTGGGTCTTAAGATATTAGATGAGGGTTGATAGCCTCAAATCACTATTGTAATCCCCTTTTCCAAGTCTCAATGTCTTTAGTAAAGACGATCTCAAATACAGGCTATTTCATAGAGTTGACCATCACATCAAAAGCAATTAAATTAAAGATTATTACAATACAGGAGTAAGAAATAATCTAGAAGAACCTCAACTTCCTCTACTTAGTTATCCTGCCAGGGTACCTATAATCCTAGCTAAGGGGATTAGCCGCTCATAGTTGCAAGGAAATTCATCGAATTCAAAGAGGAAAACATATGAATAATCTCATAGTAATTAATGAATAAAACCCACATTCTAAAATCTACTACTCAACCAAAACCCAAGAACACGGGGATTCCAAAACTAAAAGTCGATCTCAAAATCAATATATCTCTGTAATAGTATAAAGTGTGTAACCTAATACAAGAGTATCTCAAAGGTATTTATAGATTCTCAAAATAACAAGGAGAGCCTAACAAAATAAAAATAGGAAAATTAAGTCAACAGTGGTAACGCCTCAAGCAACAATTTATCTGGACCAATGATGACTCATTAGCAACTCTACTGCCTTTATTATTCAATTAGTGATGATAAATTGGGGTCAGATCTTATGAGTTATTTTGCTGGATTCATTGTCACTCCAATAGATTTTCAACTTTTGGTATTTTTTCTCCATGCTCCGAATGATTCCTCACTATGATTTATACCCTATCGTGATGACTCATAGTCTTCTTCCATATTTACTAGGGCTTCAACTTGGCAATCTTAAGAACTTTTTGGCCATTTGATTAGAATGACTCATACCATGATTTGTTGTCACTCGTAAAATGTTTTCGTTAGCGTCAACTTCTATACTTCAGTCAACATCCTTCGCTATCATAACTATGATGGTTTTTGAGTCGTATAGTGACCAACGACTCGTAGTCCAGTTAGGAACTTTGATTCTCAAAGCATTTTTATCCAATTTTATTCTACACAACTTCAAACCTAATTATCCTGCAAAACACATAAAACCTACATCATATCCAACAAAACAACTTAAGTATTTGCATATTTTCATGGTTTAAGCATCGAAAGTTCCATGAATTCATGACAAATCAACCCCCCAACTTAGAACGTTTGCACGTCCTCAAGCAAGAAAAACACAAAAAAACACAACATGATGCTCAACCAAGAAAAATCTAAGATACCTATGACAGTCAATCTGAAATTTAACTTTAAGCACTACCACCCTCATATTTTAAGTCTTTACACCCAATTATGTGAATCAATATTTCACAATATTGTGACCCAACTGAATCAATCTATTGCATTATATTAGAAACAAATAATCATGTGTATGTACCAACTACACTACCCAAATAAATAAACAGCTTACAACATAACCCAATATAACACCCTCGATTTTGACCATTAGAAAATTTCTTGGATTTCTAGTTTCTGGTCATGATATGACTATGGGATATGAGTTGTAAACCATGGTATCAGTGGTATGGTCTAGTAATATGCTAACTAGTAGTGGTTGGTAGAGTGGATTTTGGTTACTGAAATGGGTATGATTTGGTGGTATGAGTCGTATTTGTGGATATGTATCATTTGATTCATTTAGTTAACCTTAGACTTAGTGACTTAGGTTGGATATAGTTATGAGTAGCTCACTGGGAGCCTTAAGTTAGGGTAAAATTCATACTATGGACTCGTATGAAGAATGATGTTCATTTCTCTTAGGATTCTATTCTGCCAGGGGTATAGTATATGGGTACTAGTTAGACACTTTACTACGACTTGGGTTATGGTGTGTCATACCTTTGACAGTATTGGGTCCAAGGGGGAAGATCTAGTATATGAGAGGCAGGTGTCACTCATGTAGGTTGGGTATGACTCACAAAGATCAGTCGTACCCTCTGATGGAAATTTAATTCAGTTTAAGTGAGGGAAATATGGGCATTCCCCCATTTATCCTAATAATGTCCCATGACTTATATTCTTATTGAGAGGTTATCTTCCCTATTATTCTATTCTTAAGCACTTGGAAAACACTCTTAAATCCTGTCTAGAGTTCTTTAGTCAAGGGAAGCTAGGATTTTATCTTAAGGATTGGTTTGGGGCTTGTCTTGGTGATTTATCTCCAAAATAATATTAGTTAAGGGTATGTTCTCTTCCCTCATTTTTAGTTACAACTAAAGGCATGGTTTTATTCAATGTTTGCATGGTTTGAAAATTGTATTGTTTGGGTTTTCAAATATAATTTAGGGGTTTTATTTGTAAATGCTTAGTTATGGTTTCTCTGTGCTTTAATTATGCTTTTATATACCTTAATGGTGGTTTTGCATAATTTTTTGCATGGGAATAGTTATTTGGTAGTGGACTTTTGTTTTGAAAATACTATTCTCCTAATGTGGTAGATAAAATGCCAATAACAATGCTTTCACTATAATATTGGTTTTTCAATGGAACTTATGGATGGTTTAAACTTTGTGATGGAATCCTAAATGATATGGGGTACAGTTAAATTCCCCAAGTTAATTGGATAATATGATCTATGGCTACATCGAAATCCCTTGATCTCAAAAAGGTTTGTCTAAGAACAATACTTGCAAGGTATAGTTAGTATAATAATACCATTACTAATGGCCTTTGTTATAATAAATGGATAATGTTTTAGTTGTTTGGTAATGGTTTTAATTGGGATTAAAGGAGGGGTATGTAGTAAAGCCGTGGATGGTAGAGGTTCCAGGGGATCAAAATCTAAAACTCATATTTGTCGATATGAGGTTTTATCCTAGTGACTGTGTGCATGATGTCAGACTTTATATTTTGGGGGATGTAATAGTTATCTAGTTTCTTTTCTCTGGTTGTGCGGCTTCACGCACTAGGTCCCTTTCAGAAGAGGGAGCTGAACCCATATAGCCCATGGGTGGATTTATGATGGCAAAGCTACATAGCCTAGGTAAATATTTTAAATGGCATGATTAGACCGATTCCCTTTCATGGCATGGTTATATATATATGTGTATGGTTTATGTGTAAATGGATGGTTTTACTTGGTTTTATAATTGGCATTACTTTATCCTTATCCTTGGTTCATGTTACTGTTCACCCGCTAACCCATCTTCAGATGACTGTATCCCCGTGTGATGTAGGAAGGAGTCATTCTACTCCTCCTGCTTAGCATTCAGACACTCGTGAGTCAGCTTTGGATTGAAGTGGTAAGCTTCCATCTATTTGGAAGGCTCCATTTCATGGATGTTATTTGATACTCTGTATTACTTAAGTATTTTGGTTTTGTCTACAGTTGGGGGCATGTCCTAATTGAATTTTATTACTCTTTTGGTTAGAGGCTTTGTGGTACTGCTATGGGTTGGTATGGGCGGGATCAGTGGTAGTGTCAGTCTTATTATTTAGGATGACACCATTGGACATAATTTCTCACTGTTTCATTATATTTCATTTTGGAATTATATATTGGATTATTAATGGAACTGATTTTTTTATGGTTGAATCTATGGTTTGGTGTTCCTTGTTATGGTTGGCACGATTTGGTGGACAGGATTGCGTGGTCGGGTCGGTCTAGGAAAAAACTTATTCCAAAGTCATTCTAGGTCCAACTATGCTATCTTACTATATGTTCAAAAGTTAACAAATTCAAGACTAATGGCTGGAGGTTGGGTTGGGTGACGGGGTGGGTCTCCATTCCCGTATGGACTTGAGACGCCTATTACGATAAGGCCCTAGGTTTATTCATGTCACCCAAGTGCCCTTACAACAAAGAAGTCCAACTCACTCAGACAAATCATGGATATTAATATAGGGATGGTCATGAGACACTCACACTCATAAAGAAGTTCCAACGATGTGCACAAAATACCATATGATTGCCCTTAATTTATTTACCTTAGTTTTCTTACAGTTGGGTTAGGCTCACTATAGGACTTTACTTGGTTTGTAACGTATGTTTGGGGGCTGGTATGGTACATGTGGGAATTTAGTGACTAAGCCTGATCCTTGGCACTACACATACATTAGGGGTCCACATACCAACCATATTTTTTCTTTCATTCCAACCATATTTCTCCCTTTTAACTCTTTTATTGCTTAAAAAGGATCGGTATGATTTTTTTTATTCTTTATTTTTTCATTTCAAATCTATCAATTTTTTCTTTTTCCATTTTTTCCTACCATACCTAGCCCTACTATCTTTTCTACTATTTACACTCTTCTTCATACCCACTTCTAGTTAAGCTCCCCTATGATAGTCACCCTCTACTTAGTTAATTTTTCTGAGTTCAAGTACACAATATCCAAAGAGGATAGTGCCAAGATAGGTTTATTGCAATTCAAATGGAAAGGTGAACGGTGATACAAAAAAGATAGTCCATAAAGTCTCAAACAAGGATCAAGGGATTACTTATTCACTTTTGGTAGGTCATTTGGCTAAAATTCGACTAATTTCAAGAATGGCCTATGATCCACTCCTAACTGACTACACTAAAACCTAGGTATGACTAACCGTGCAAGTTCTGGATTCCATACACAAAAGGGAACCACGTAGCATCTCACACACACATGGCATAGGGTTGAATCGTAAACTACTACTTACCAAGTTTATGCAATTGTTAGCTATGATTATTATGTCCTTAATACTAATTCCCATAACAAAATTAACAATGGTCACATATATGTACAAATCACATAGTTCAAAAGTATATTTTTCGGAGGGGTATCTGTATTCTAATACATTTATTTAAGAACAAAAAAATCAAACACATTAACTGCCATATGTAATTATTTTTCTCCTAGATAAACAAAACATCAATAAAAACGCAAAACATCATAAACAAAACAAATATGATTTATTTTCCTAGAAATTCCAGTTCTACTATTATATTATGATCGACGGGAAAAAAAGAATAACAACAAAAACTCACGATGGTTGTGGCACATCCCCACACCCAACATTAAGCATATTCATTTCCCCCAATGCATTTAAACAAATAAAAATAGGGAGCAAAGACATAATTGGGCACACTAGGCACCGGCTCATGAAGTCTAGTATAGGGGCCTTAAAATGGTCCCCATTCTCGTAAGGATTGGTTTCAACATTGACTAAGATTCTTATGTCAATAGTGTCATAGACGATGGTTAGTGTGATCAATGGTACCACTGTAGGAGGTACAATGCTTCTACTAAAATCTATTGCATCTGCAGCTTTCATATAAAAATACCTTGGGAGATGCCAGCTCCCGCCCTATCTCATGAACCCTCACGGGGTGGTTCTATGCACACTCAACACTGGCCGTTGTGATAGTTGTTATCTCATCTCTCTCTTTTATTCTCTTTCTTTTATCTTTGTCCTGTCTCTAGCTTCTCCTTCAACAGAAGGATCTTTCCCCTTTGTGCCCTAAATATTTGGAACCTCCTCGTTTAGGATCTCCTCAATGATGGATAAGTTGGGAATGGCCTTGAAAGTACCGCCTATATCACATCCTGGAGCACGTTCTTCTCCTTATGTACACCTTCTAGATTTGGAGTCTTCACTCTCGCCAACTTTTAGCTAATCCGCCTCTCAAACTGATCAAATGTGGTCTATATTCTCTAAATCTCATTTTGGATCATCTTCTTGACCCATGTCAATACTTTCTGCTTAATACTCATCAACCTACACTTAAGGGTGCCTAATTTCTTTATCATATCGGTCAAGAAGGCCTACGACACTAAGGCACAGCTAGCGAGATCTAGCCTGGAAGTGAATGGTCTCTCAGTAGGAAGTGGGGTATGAATTTGAGAAGAATCGATGACAATTATCAAAGCCCAAGGCTCGTACTTGGCAGTCTTAGTGGGGTTATCACCAATATTTGGGAAACCTATGAGTATCAATTACATGTCCGTTTGCCTAAAAATCCTCCCAAAGTAAAGTGTCCCCCACCTTTAACTCTGATATGAGTTAGTAAAATCTAGAATCAGACCCAAATTAGTGGTCCTCCAAACCAAAAAGAATTGATCCACAGCTGGGATATCTTAAAAACCCTGATCAAATCACAGGTTGTACGTATGCCTGGGAAGGATAATAAACTATCCGTGCTCATCGTTGGTTGAATGATATCTCTAATAAGAATATATGATACGTCAATCTGTATCCCTTCATAATGCCTACCACTAGTATGGCTCATTCTGGACTCATTACATTGTCTTTATTTATGGTACTCAAACAATGTCGCACCAATTCCCACCAAGACTCTACTACAAAATTCAAAGTACTCTTTGTGATCCATATAGAATGGATAACTACCAAATGTCCCTACTCTAGTGTCGTGGAAATAATGACAGCCATCCACCAGAAATGAGCATACTTATACTCTGATTTGATTAGTTTTATTCACTTTTAAATTTTTGTCCATCCGATGATCAATCTCAATAGTATTGTTCGGTAGTTTGATATTTGGGCCATGTAAGAATATAGAAAGGGTTTGTGTTGAGATGTTCACCCGAATGCCTCTAATAAAAACAGATATCAAGGGGTCCCCACCCTTCCAAAATATCCTACTATGGATATACCCTCTTCAACTCTATCTGATAAGAAACATAAAACTCCATCACCAATGCTGGGATATACTATCCAGGAGCCCTAGTCATCTACTCAAAGTGATACTGCCTGAAATGGGCCTTGAAGTCAAGAATCTCAGACATGCCTATAGTACTCAGCTTGGGCTCTAGGTAGAACCCTCTCTTTGTTATTTGAGTGGACTGGGTAATGGAACTGTTTCTCTTATATAACTACTGTAGCCCGAGGTACCAACACCTATTAGATATAGGTACGAGGGCAGGATCAATATGTAGTGGCCCAGCAGGTGGTATAGGAGATAGTATTTCTACTGGGGTATCACGATACTCACTTTCTTCTTCTTTCTAATTTTATGACCCCTCATTTTTGGACCTATTATTTTAAGTATTTTCTTCATCATTCCTATCCTCATGAAAAGACTCATCTCCTGACTCAGCATCTTTTTTAGATTGGGACTGTGAGTGAGGTGGTAATTTTCTAGGATTCTTTATCCTAAGCCTTTGTTGTGGAGGAGAGTCAATTGTCATAACAACTTTTGATCCTCAAGGTAGGCTCTTCTTTGGCTCCGCCATCCCTCAAGTGGATATTCTTCTATTGATCCACTTCACTCATTGTTAGTGGCTTTGTGCCTAAGAGTACGAGTGAGGGGTGGGATTGGCTCTTTTGGAGTGTGATTTTTTGTTGAATCATTCTTGGGTGCCATTGCTAACTATTGAAGCACATATGTTGGATAATCCTAGGAAAAGGAAAGAAAAAGTATAAAAAATTAAAAGGGTATTGTAGTAGTTGGGCATCGTATCAGTCAGGGTATGACTTCTTACCTGAGGCTAAAAGTCATACCAAGACTCGTAGGATAAAAGGGGGCATATGGATCATTCACTGGTCAAACTTCAAGTCCTCCTAATGAGTCATTGTGTAAGATAACAACTTATTACAAACACTCATAGCTTGACTCAAAAACATTCTTTAAGGTACTCCTTTTACCAATCACCACGAGTTCACACTATGAGTCGTATAGAGAGACAAGGACTAGTATTATGAGTTATGGTGTGACCATAAAACAAACTCCTCTATACACTCATGTTCCTAGTGGCTACGAGTCATATAATAACTCATTAGGTCAATCTACAAGTTGTTACGGGTCCTATTGTGACTGTAACATGGATGTTTTAGGGTTTTGTCCTTTTAATATAAAAATCCCAATGGTAATCAGCCTTCCTTATGGGTTTAACAACTATAATACATTCTTAATTCATCCCAAAATTTCAAATTCAACTTATTCTCTTTTCTTTGTAGTTTTTTCTATTTCTCAAGAACAAAAACATGGGTTTACCCTTAGCACGATTTTAAACATACAATCCAAGTGTTTTGTTTACTATAATTTTTCAATAACTTAAGAAGTATAAGATTAAAGCTTCAACACTTACTTGGATGACCGAACTAACTTGCTTGGATTCATTGGAATTTTTGGGTATTGCCCTTTTATTCATGAAAATAGAGAATTTTGTAGAGATTGGTCTTGCTTTTGATATTTAAGGGATGAATTTCAGGGTGTATTTTAAGATATTATAAATGGTTATTGGAATGGAGGGAGTCACGACATTTTAAAAAGGAAGTTGAATCAATATTAGAGTTTTATTCCCTTTTTAAATCAAGCAAATCTAACCGGGTCAACCCATTAGTCCCACGATGTTAGGCCTAACCTTTAGTCGAGGTAATGACTCATAGCCATAGGCAACGAGTCATAAATTCTCTCCATTGTGGCGGGAACCTAAACTAGATTCTCCATTCATGGAGACTAAAGGCAACGACTTATTCTGAGATTCATCATGACCTAGAGAACACTTATTTGAGAATGGTCTAGGCTCTTTCTCACCTCAACTTTAGTGACGAGTCGTAGTTTCACTAGGGTGACCCTATGACTTGTAGGGTCCCTCATACTGCCCTGGCACTAGAAATTTTTTGGTCTTTTTCTGCAGTCTCCAACCCTGCACACTTAACACACAAGTTACCCAATAATGTAATAAGTATAATATATCGATTGCCTCCAACGCAGTGCTTGATTTTACATAGCAGTATAACATGGCTAAGTTGGATATTCAGTTATCACCAATAAGCCTATGGGTTGCGTCCCATGTAGTGCCTATATCACAGCACGACACAGTTTTCTAGGTTACTCAAACTTCACTATGGTCCATATCAGCACATACTTTTACCTCACCAAGGTTTCCCATAGAGTTATTCACCCACTTCCCATTCACCTTTAATGGGGCTTCAAAGTCACACTCTAGCTCAGTAGCACCATGTGGGAATAACCAAACTATGATGAATGGTATATACCACCTAGACTTTTAACTTTCCATGAAAAAAAACAAAGTCTTGAATTATACAACAAAACCAAATCACAAGGCTCAAACACTTTTTTCTCGATTTTTTTGTCATGATGCAACTTTATCTTTTCTTCGTACAAAGTAGAACTATGATAAGAATGGAGCCAAGTTCATCAAACACATTCATCTTTCTTATTCATAAATTAGTTGCATCATGCCACTCTAAATTAAGCTTTTTAAATGCCCATAATGCCTTAGGCTCAAGTTCAACCAGCAAGTGACATGCTTTTCAGTACAAAAGTTTATATAAAGAGACAACTATGGGGGTTTTAAAAGCTACCCGTTGGGCCTAAGAACCATCTTATAACTTCCTTAAATAATCAGTTCTATTGTCATTCACAGTATTTTCCAATATGGACTTGATCTCCCAATTGGAGACCATGACATTCCTACTCGTCTGAGGATGGTAAGGTGTTTCCACCTTATGCTTCACACCATATTTTTTGAGTAGTTCCTTTAAAAGATTGTAGAAGTTAGATCCACCATCACTGATTATAGTACACAGTGTGCCAAATCAAGAAAATATGTTCTTTTTTAAGGATGCAATGACACTTCAACCCTCATTATTGGTAAGTGCAAATCTCTCCACCCACTTCAAAATATAGTCGACACACACTAGAATGTACTTCATCGAATAGGAGCTCAAAAATGGACCCATGAAATAAATCCCTCTTTTATAAAACAACTCCTACTCTAAGATAGGTGCCATGGAAAGTTCATCTTTCCATGAGATATTGCCTTGTCACTGACACTATTCATAAGCTTGAACATAGTTACGAGCATCGTTGAATATAGTAGGCCAATAATACCCATATTCCAGAATCTTGTGGGCTGTACAGGTACCACCTTGAAGACGCCAAACTGTTGATCAATGACAAGCTTTAAAGATGATCATCATCAACACCTCAGGAATGCATCTCCAAATAACACCATTCGTACAAATTCAAAAAAAGATAAGGCTAGTCCTTGAAAAATTTTCTCACTCATGCATGAGACATTTTCTTTGCTAAAATGACAGATCTTTCGAAACAAGATCACAAGCCAAAAAGTTAGTAATATCAGTGAACCAAGGGATTAAGTGTTGAAATGCTTCCATTACCCATTAATATGGAGAAGTATTATCTATGTCAAGTTCATCCCTTAATTTCTCCATTTCCTCCAACTTAAGGCAAGCTAAGTGATTAGCAAGCTGGTTATCTACGCCCTTCTAATCTTTTACCTCAAAGTCAAATTCTTGCAACAAGAGGACCCAATGTATTAATCTTAGTTTGGCATCCTTTTTTGAATTATTTTACCTCAATACTTCATAGTCAATATGAACTATGACATTGGTCCCTATAAAATAGGACTAAAATTTGTCAAAGGAAAAAACCACAGCAAATAACTCCTTCTTAGTAAGTGTATAGTTCTTCCATGTAGGGTTTAATACCTTGCTGGAATAATAAATTGAAAAAAGGATTTTCTAGCGTCTTTGGCCAAGGGAAACATCCAAGGCCACTTCACTAGAATCACACATAACCTCAAATGGTAAGGACCAATCAGGGGATACAATAATAGGAGCCTTGATCAACCTCTTTTTAAGGTACTCAATGGCCTTTAGATATGCATCGTCAAATATAAATTTCACCTCTTTCTCTAAAAGCTCGTATAGATGATTAGCAATTTTAGAGAAGTCCTTGATGAACTTCTATAAAAGCCAATATGACCTAAAAATCTTTGGATACCTTTAATTGAGACCGGTGGAGGTATTTTTTCAATCACCACTATCTTACTCTATCCACATCACTACGCCATTTTGAGATTTTGAGACCAAGGACAATACCCTCCTTCACCATAAAATGGCACTTCTCAAAATTCAACACCAGATTGCACTCCTCACATCTTTTGAGTGTGTTGGCCAAATAGGCCAAGAAATCATCAAAGGAATCCCAAACTATCAAAAAGTCATCCATGAATACCTCTATAGTGTCTTTCACCATGTCAAAAAATATAGACATCATACATCTCAAAAGTTGGCAGAAGCATTGCATAATCTGAATGACATTCTCTTGAATGCAAAAGTCCCATAAGGGCAAGTGAAAGTCATATTTTCCTGGTCCTTGGAAGCTATAGAAATCTTATTATATCCCAAGTACCCTTCAAGAATATTTTAGCAACCCCTACCTTCTAATCTATCAAGAATCTGATCCATAAAAGGCATGGAAAACTGGTCATTTTAAGTCCAAGTGTTAAGCTTTTTGTAGTCCATGCATATTCTCCATCTAGTAACCAATCTAATGAGAACAAGTTCATTCTTCTCTTTTGGGACAATATTGATCCCACCATTCTTAGTACACATTGAACCTGGCTGATATACTTGCTATCTGCAATTGGGTAAATCACTTTAGTATCTAACCACTTAATTATATCATTCTTTAGTACCTCCTACATAGGAGAATTAAACCTACACTAGTGCTTGATGTTGGGTATACATTCTAGTTTAGGCTATGGCTTTTAAGTGAAGATACAAAGTGAAATCTCCACAATGTCTGCAATAGTCCATACGATGGCCATCTTGAACCTTTCCAACGCTAAATTGATGCTTCAACCCATGTATCAAATAAGCTAACACCAATAATGACTGTCACGGTATTGTCAGCCCCCAAAAATACATACTTCAGGTAAGATTAAAGGGCCTTCAATTCCAAGACTGATGGCTTCTCAATGGATGGTTGAGGTGGAGGATGGTTTTATTCTTCATAACAAGATCAAGCTTCTTCAGGGCAAAATTATAACAACCTCTACCATACAATGAAATCATCATCTTATCATACTCATCAATGCCATCACTGTCATAGTTTATGATTACCGCTGCCAGTGCCTCAACCTCAAGTCTCTCCTCAACGAGTACAAAAATGCATCATTATCAATACTATCTATCACAAACACCACCCTTATTTCCTTTGGTTGTCGTATCAACAGATACACATTATAGATCACCTACTCATTATTTAGTCTAAACTTTATCTGCCTCAACTCTATATCAACCGATGCCCTGCCCGTAGCTAGTAAGGGTCTACTTAAGATAATAGGGACATCAAAGTCCACCTAAAAGAGGAGGATCACAAATTTAGTTGGAAATATGAAGGTTGCAACTTCACCAATACATCAAAAATATTCCAATCAATTTTTTCACATTTCAATCAGCCATCATTAACCTTGTGAATGCATGTTTGGGTGACCCTAACCCTAAATGCCTGAAAACTACCAATGACATCAAATTAATACAAGCTCCTAACTCACATAAAGCTTAAGAGAAATTCGAGGACCCAATGGTACAAAGAATAGTAAATGCTTTGGGGTCCTTCTTCTTCTAACCAATTATTAGGAAGCAATAGCACTACAGTGATAATGTTATCAATGAGCTCAAAACTTACCGTTTGCTTTCTAGTAACTTAATCCTTCATGAACTTAGCATATCCAGGCATCTATTATAATGTATCTAAAAGTAGAATATTGACATAATGTTATTTCAACATCGATAAGAACTTCTAGCACTTCCATTTCTCTTGTTTCTTCTTTAAAATCTAAGGAAATAAAGGGGAGGTCATGGATTTGTCTTCAATATAAGCTCGACATAATAGATTTGGGTCAATCCAAAAATTTCCACCTTAATCTCCATGAGGCAACTCTCCTGACTTTCCTAGCCCTTAACCAGCTTTGACAACATAGACTCCATCTTTGATTTGGTGTAATGACTGCCAAGTGGAATATACGGATCACCCTTATTCTTATAGTCATCCTTGTATCTCCAATCACTATCCCTTTCTTTACTATGCTCCCTGTACATATCCGAATAGTAGTTTCAACCTTCGTTCATTGCCTAGAGTTCAAATTTTCTTGTTTAGATGATTGGTCCTTGGCTCGAAAACCTGTCAACTCTCTTTCTAAATGTTTTTCCTCTTAATCTACATCTGAATCATATGATCTAGAGGCCTTACCTTGAGCACCCACTTTATTCACCTTCTCAATATTCATTATCGTAAATTGGTCTGTTAGTAACCCAACCTGCATCCCTAGTTAAGCTATCACCTGTGCCACTGTTTCATCTATAACTCTATGCTTAGTGGAAGCCTCAATAGTATAATTGACAACACCTCTCTGCCTTTCCAATATGCCACCATCGATTTGTTAGAGAGATATGGTTTAATATCTCTAATGCTACATCCTAACTCAAATTCATAAATGCTCTACTAATAATAGTATCTGCCATAGCTTTGGAACTGATATTCAGGTTCAAAAGAATATTTCAAAAGTTGTTTCCTGTAATCCTATGATTAGGCATTATCATCAATTCTTCTTAAATTGAAACCATGCATCATACATATATTTAGAAATGATCTATGAACTACTTGTGCAACTCATTCAAAGTAGTAATGGACCCGCGAGTTAGTTCACCTAAGCATAATGTAGATTTACCAGTTAGAGGGAATAGAAACAACTTGAGTGTTAAAACTTTCTGATTTATCCTAGGTATAGTGTAAAATGTGCAAATTCTAATAAAATTAATGAGGTAAATATTTGTATCATCTATCGACAATCCTGCAAACACACTTTTCAAATTTAATAGCTGGACCATAGCACTAGTAATGTTGAACTTCACACCTGAGGGAAATGTTGGAGGAATGATAGCTCGTATCTCAATAAGCAGAACATATCCCATGTCTTTCTTTGGATCATCATATTGTTTTAATTACTTAGAGAATGGGAGTACTTAAGATCTACTTCTCTGGCATCTATCGAGTTCTGCTCGATGATCAACTATCAATCTATGTCTCTTGATCTATATATTGGACAACCTTGTTATCTCTCCCCTATTGTTCCTCCTCTACTAACCATGAAGTGTTCCACTCTACTATCTTCTAAGAAGGTAGAGAGGCAAGTCATGTGGATCATCTTAAGATAGCTCATGATGAGCTTTATGATCGTGCTGACATCCTATGATTCTATTATAGGATTTTTTTTTGGATCTAGAAAAAATGGGATTAAGGGATTGCCTTGACTTATTACACTGGAAATACACTAGTTTATGCCCCAAAATGAATAAAAAAGAAAAACCAAAAACCTCAACAACTTCAATCAATAAATCCACAATTGTATTTCCCAGCAACGGTGCCAAAATTTGATGTTGTCCAAACTGTACCCTCCAAAAAAATATAATATGGTCACTACAAAATTATAGTAACCCAACTAGGTAGGGTTAGATCCCATGAAGAATATACCAAACTTATCTCTCAAACTTATTGAAGTAGCCGAACATGCAAGAAATTAAATAGGAGGTTTTGTAATAAACCATAAAAAGTGAAAATTTGTGAATGCTTTTGGTTCTAAACAGTCTAAAAAGAACACTAGGACTGTGTTCCCACTGGGTTCCTAACTTCATAGGTTTCTCGTGCTTAATTTAACTATCTCACTGCCGCATATGCAAAATATTACAAGCAAGGTATTACCATCTATCTTGTCAATGCATAGGTAAATCTCACCCTTTACCTTATGAGTCTCAGAGAGTCTCCTTACTAACTCCTGTATTTGATCCCAGTTTAGCTATTACCTTGTGGGTCTCAAGTTATTATATAAGGGTTGATTGCCTTGAATCAATTTTGTAATATATTTTTTAAAATCTCAATCTATCTTGTGAAGACAATCTTATATACAGGCTAGTTATTAGAGTTGGCCGCCACAAACAAAGCAATAAAACTAAAGAATATTGTAATACATGAGCAAGTTATGGTCTAGAAGAACTTCACACTTCTCTTACTTCTTTATTCTACCAAGGTTCTCAAAACCATAGCTAAAGAGATTAGCTGCTCAAAGTTGCAAAACAATCCATAGAATTCAATGAAGAGAACATATGAACAATCTCACAGTAATTAATGTATAAAAACCAAAGTCACTAATCTACTACTCAAATAAATTCCAAAAACATGGGGATTCCAAGATCAAAAGTTGATCTTGAAAGCAATATATATTTTTAAGAGTATAAAGTATGTAGCCTAATATAAGTGTATCTCAAGGGCATTTATAGATTCTGAAAAGAACAAAATAAACCTACCTAACATAAAATAGAAAAATTAAGTAAGTAGTGGTCACGCCTCAGGAAACTAGTTGCTTGGACTGATAGCGACTCATTGTATGCTCCATTACCTTTATTCTCCAGTCAGTTATGACGATTGTGGGAATACCTTATGAGTTGTTTGTCTAGACTCAATGTCATTCCAGTAGTTTTTCATGTTTAAGTACTTTTTATCCTTGCTTATAACGACTGCTCACAATGAGTCATACCCTATCGTAATGACTCATAGTTTTATTCTATATCTAGTGGGGATTCAACTTGGCTATCTATAGGAATTTTTCTCATTTACACAGAATGACTCACACCACGACTCATTGTCACTCCTAACGAGTCGTCGTCAGCCATAACTTCAATCCTTCAATCAACATCCTTTACAGTCATAACCAGGAGTTGCACTACGAGTCATATATGACCCAATAACTCGTAGTTCAGTTAGGAACTTTGATTCTTAGTTATTTGTCATTCAATTTTGTTGTACACCACTTCCAAGATAATAATCCAGCAAAACACATAAAACACACATCATATCTAGCAAAATGGCCTATGTATTTGCATATTTTCAAGATTTTAAGCATCAAAAGTGTCACAACCCAAAATACATCAACAATTATAACAAATCATCTAAAAATAAGTAAAATAAATAAATATGGAGAGGCAAAGATGGAGTCAATATTCTCCAGCCTCCAACTTTGCTCCAAGATCTCTCTAGGTTAAAAATTGTGTGTAAAATAATTTTATGGAATATTTAGCAGTGTAGAAATTTTTTTTAATAAAATAACTGAGTCCAAAATGGACTAAAAAAAATAAAATATGGGCTATCCTATGTGTCCTAGGAAATTTCAATTGCATTGCATCGTGCACTACCAAGGCACTTTCGTGTGTGATGGTTCTGCCATCATATTAATTTAACTTGTAATTTCAATTTCAATTTGTTGCTCTATCTATTAGGGGTCAAATGTGATTAAAATAATTTATTTAGTCCATTAAGTTGTCTTCTTAATTTTCTTCAGTAATCTTTCATTTTTAATTCATTTTAGCTTCAATTTTTTCATGTTTACACCATTTTAGTCCTACAAAAGGCACAATCCACAAAATTAATGCTCAAAAAAGATAAACAAAAATACTAAATATTAGGCAAATAATGGCTAAAAAATATATTTTTTGCCTAACATCACCACCCTGCACATAGAATCTTGTTCGTCCTCGTACAATATTAATGCTCATCTCAATAAATTAAGCTAGGACCCACCACTTTGCTTGATACAAACAATCAGGCCATATAATAATTCAAAATTTCAAGTACATTACCCGATCATTGTGTGCAAGAAATACAAACAAACAACAAGCCTCCAACCTCCTAATCTCAAAGACGGACTCTAACTCATCAAATTTAAGCTTGCTCACCTACTCATGTCAAGAAAATCTGATAACATCACCTATCTATCATGAATCAAGTACCGTAATTAAAAAAAAATAGACCATGCACTCAATTTCGAAGATATAATATAATCTAATGACTTAGTATTAAAGACAAACTCTTACATTAACAAATGAATTCATACATATGCACAAAGAACTATAGGCTTACCATTATGTATGCCTCCTCTAAGTTTGCATGCTCGAATAGAATCAAGTAGGATCTTTAAAAAGTTGTAATGTTGGCTTGGAGACTAGTAGGAAAATTATTTAATAGTGACTTACACCTCTGATTGTTGAAATTTTTCCACTAATTTATCTCATTTTAAGTGTTTTGTTGTTGTTTATTGATGATGATTGGCTAATTACCCTTTGAATGGCCTTAATTTCAGGTATTTTTGGTGTTACAAAAAGTTTTAAAGAAAGGAAATAAGATCAAGTTAAAAAGTAAAAGCCTAGAAAAATTTGTAGAAAAAAGGCCCTCAGGTATGGCTAAAGTGGCCTGAGGGGCACTTTAGCTTTAGCATCAATTAGAGAAAGGTCAAACTCTGAGTTAATGGAACTTTAGCTCCCATCTGACTGCTCTAGTAGTCAGTTAAGGCTGGTCAATGTGAACTTAAATGCCAAATTGACCACTTAGCAGCCAAGAAGTCAAAGTCAAAGGATCACTTTAGAATCTAACTTGACTGCTTAAGCAGTCAGTCAAAGACAACATGACATCTTTAGCGGCCTGTTGGTCCACTTTAATGGTCATTAGGAAGATTTTTAGGGGACATTATGGAATTTTATATTTTTGGATCTTAATCCATCAAATACTCATTCCCCATCCATTCCAAGACATCTTTGGCAAAATCTAAAGTGTTGGAGGCTAGTGTTCTTCACTCAACGCCTTTGGTATTGAAGATTATAGATTTCTTTTGCTTATTTCTTAAACCTTTTTTCTTTTGTTATTTTGTTTAGACTATTTGGTTGTAATTTAACTTAGGTATCTGAGTGTTGTTGTTAAACATAATGAAATACTTGGATATTGAGTTTGGGTTTTAATTCTATTGTATGCTTTAGTATTAATTAGTTACTCTTGATTTGAGAATGGGTTTTATGTATCTATATTAAACTCTTGTTCAACCATTTCTTCTCTAGTTGATCTCAAAAGAGTAGATTACAATGGGTGTTGCCCATTTATCTCAAATAATGCTTAACAGAGATAATTGAGGTTGGGAAAGGTTAATTTAGCGATATATAGGTCGTATGACCTATCTTATGGAATTTAATGCTAGACATATCCAAACCCTAGCATAGCCCAAAATTAGATTTGTACTTCATGCTTTTAAGCTTTGTTTAATAGAACAAGTGAGGAATAAACCCTAAATGGCCGACAGATGTTAGTAGGTGATACTGAATCCAAGGCTAATTTACTAGGTTCATGATTAAGTATAGAGTAGTTAGTTAAATATGATGTCTCATTGATAGATTTTATTCTCGAGTGATATACCTCATTTTCCATCATTATGATAGCCATTGTTCACTTGTTCATACTTTATATTCATTTTATCTGTGTTTTACGTTTATTATCAAAACCCCCCAAAATACTTTTATAGGTTTGAATTTAGCAAGTTACCTTATTTTGGTCTTATTCAGTTACTCACATCATTGTTCCCTGTGAATTTGACCATAACTCCCCATTAGGTAAATATATTGACAATGTTATCTGCACCTATTCTAGAGTGTGATATGAGCATTATAAAAAATGACACCATTGTCGGGAAATAATTTGGTGTAATGAGTTAGTTTTGAATTTTAGCTTACTTATTTTGATTCAAAATTGTGAATATGTATTTGTAATTTTCTTTTGTTGCTTGTGTTAGGTAGATTTTTTTCTACTTGTCACTATGGAATCATGTAATGAAAATAATTTTGGTGGTTGCAAATCATAACGTGATGATCCATGTCCTTATTATGGTGGACACTTTTTGCAAGATTGTAAATATGCTCCCCGAAAAAGGTGTGCACACCATCTCAATCATAATGGGAGTTTTATTATTTATTGTGTGGTGGTCGACGTAAACATTGGAGTGATTGTCCAAATTATTGTGCCCCCTTCCCTAATTATACTAACGAAGATGCTATTTCTTCTTACGAGTTTAATAGGTCTCGTGATGTGATTAAAGAAGAATAATGTGCATGACACAAAGGCGTTGAAGCAATGCTTCAAACTATCTTTGACTGCATTACTATAATGGGAGAGGATATGTATCTCTTGCATCAATCCATGGTGGCATTTGGATAGAAAAGTGAAAAAAAAGTGGGTAAGGATGCAAATCTTTCAAGTGCCATGAATATGCCTGGTACTCAAAATAAAATTGTTGAAGAAGAGACTTCAAGCCATAATATTGAGCCGAAAATGTGTTAGGACTCAGACAAAAGTACCAAAATAAATAAATGTCTCAACTAGAAGTAGATGAAATCTCAGACTCTCCAAGAAGGCAAATAGAATAGATGTTGAAGGACACAATACAGACCAATAAAAAATGTCAGAAAGTCTTGGCTAAATGGTTGTACCTAGTCTAACATGTTGATGATAATGCCTTTAAAACTATCGACTTTTTTATGGAAGTATTCTTGCATAAGATAATTGAGTCTCAAAATGAAGAAAAACATAACAAGGAAGAAACTGTGAGCCAAGGGTGGCTAGTGAATCAAGATTAACAACTTGAAGTCCGTAAAGATTAACTTGATAGTATGTTACTAATGGTGGACGTATCCATCAAATTGAATATTGATCGATGTCAAGTGTGAATTTAATTTTAAATGGCCAACCTAAAATTGAATTCAAGAATTGAAGCATGTGGTGTGCAAAATCAAATTGTTGTGATGATTATGCTGAAGAGGTTTCTAATGAAGACAAGGATGAGCTTGATGTTGAAGAATTCATAGTGATTTTTCAATCAAACAAATCAAAGATAATGACGAATGTCAAAATTAAAGAAGTGATACTATTGTTTCAAGAGAAAGCCAAACAAATCCTTTGTGAAAGCTCTAGTTTATTCTGAGGTGAGAATGTCAAGAAAAATACAAATACAAAAATATGAAGGTGAACTCATTCCAACCACTTTTTGACATTATGTTTGGTGTATGTGATGAAATTTGAACCGCCTAGGCAAATAAAGAATTTGGGAGATAACGAAGAAAACTCTATATTTTAGAGCTTGTCATTCCAAGATGGCAATATGATGTCCCTCACTTGAATTCCAAGAAGTGCAAAATACGGTGTTTAGCTATTGGTATGTTGTTATTCTCACCAATGCACAATGAGCCTACACAAAAGTTTGATGTGAAGTTGGGTAAAAGCTTTAAGATTTCAAAATGGTTAGATAGAGTTGGTCTCGTTGCCTCCATAGCTTGACCCCAATTACCTAAAAGAGATGTTGATCTAAAGTTGAGACAAAGATTCAAATCTGCTAAGTGAAAACTTAAATAATAAGGTTTCTTGTGTCATGCCATGATGTTAAATCAAGCTCTAGATGGGAGGTAACCTATTATTTTAAAATTTGTTTATATCTATGTTTTGAATTTTAATGTTTAGAATACTTTAGGATTCTATTTTTGACTAATCCATAAAATAATTTAGTACTGGAAGAGATCTAAATAGGTTTGGATATAACATGGTGATTAAATTAGAGTATGTGTCAAAAAAAAGGTTGGGACATTTCAAAGAAGGAATGCCTGAGCATCAGATATCACTAAAGAGGTAAGAAGATGTTAAAGTGAAATGCACTAAAGAACAATAGAGTCATCTATAGAAGGCATTAAACATTAGGTCAATGCCTTTAAAGTATGCCAATGGTCTGCTAGAGCGAAAATCGGTTTAATTGGCCAAAGATGCTAAAGAGACCATTATACCGCTAAAATGGTAGGCAGTAAACAAATCTTTGGTCTGCTAAAGTAGTTTCCAATGGTTCAAAAAGGATCAAATGGGTGAAATTTTTCAATTTATTTATTTACCTTCTCTTCTTAAATATCCAAACATTTATCCATTCTAATCAGTCTAATAATCCTTCAAACTGCTCTATATTTGCACTCCTTGAACTCAAACTTTAGGTATGCCTCTGACTCTCATCTTTGATTTATAAAGTTCCTCCTTAGTTTCTTTATTAGGTCAAATTTGGTGTGATTTAATTTACCTTATATGCTAGAATTTTAGTATATCAATATGAATATAGTAGCATATTTTTTGGTGTTTAAATCATTAGGGAAGTCTTGAGTACCAAAAATATTTTTAAAATGATTGAAAACTCATATGCCCACGAAGTGTTTGATAACTTGTTTAAAAGAGATTTTGAGAATCTTTTTGTGGTTCCTTATGAATTGATAAGTAATTATGAGTTATTATTTATATTTTTAAGGTTGTAAATCATGTATTACAGTGTTTGTGTGAAAAAATGTCAAAATTTGGATTTGAGGATATTGGGGAGGAAGGGCCACTTAAGTGTCCTCCAGTTGATAATGTAGTGCCTAGTAAATCATCGCTAGACGGCTAAAGCAAATCATGCTAAAGCATCCCAACACCGCAAAAGTGAGGCCAAATAAAGTGGCCAAGGACCACTTTAGTGCTAGTTGAGGCCTATCTATGAAAAATTCTAACAGTTAGTCTCTGTGCAGAAATTTGATTCTTAATTCATTTTTGGCTTTCCCCAATCACATACCATTATTTTTACCCATTAATCATGAAATTTCATGTGCATGCACTATTTTACGTTTTCAAAAACAAAAAGTGAAGGATGGAGCACCATCTCATTGATTAAGTTGAAGTTAGAGGAGATTATGATCAAAATTAATTCCTCTCTCGCAAGTGTCAAGATACATACTATTAACAACTAGCTAGAAAGAATTTGTTACCCTAGAGGGGAATTTCACTTAATTGGGTCCTATAAACCATCCCTGAGTTTTACCAAAGGTTGGAGACCACCAAGTGGATCTATTTCACCCTTGAACAATGTAAAATGAATGAAAATTGGGTGATGGAATTTTATGCTAACCTCAAGGCTATCAAATTGAATAATCCAACATCCTAGATTCAGGGCAAGACAATTCACTTTAGACTGATGTAGTTAATAGAATCTACGGGTTAAAAAAACACAAACTTTTAAATTAACGACGAAGGATTGTTCCCCCGGTAGTTCTTTAGTATTGAAGCAATGTCCAAAAATGGTGTTCCATAGGGGGTGACAAAGGCAGGTATTCAAAGAATGGAATTAACAGCTAAGGGCAGGAACTAGATTTATATTTTTTGTAGTCGAGTGTCGCCCTACAGCAATGCAGTAACTATCCCCTTTGTAAGGGTGGAGATAGTCGCCTTTATTTTAGATAACATTTCGATGAACGTTGGTCATTTTTTCATTTGGAGCTGAAGGAATTTTAGGTTTATGATTGCCCATTTCTTAAGTTTCCTTCATTAGTCACTGAATTATGAGACGGGCTAGTGTAGAGGAGATTGAGGGAGACAATTGGCTTGAACCATTAGTGATAATTTTTTCATTGATGAAGCAAGTGAAGGGACTGTCACCAAGAGTTAGAAAAGAAAGATATATTTTGGGAAGTCATCTTAGGTGGAGACTAACTCGTGTAGGCCGTTGTCTATAGGACCATTCAAGGCATTGGCTAATGAGATGGTTAAGATTTTATGCATAGACTACTTATAGCACCTAGTGATACTTCTGGGGCGCGCACCTCGTATGTCCTACTGAGATATTATGACAAATTCTTAGAAGACTAGGGGTAGTAGGGGGCTCACATCTCAAGGTTAAAGAAGGAATACACTAACTTAACTAGGTTGTACCAAGATTTAAGTGATTCTCACGAGAAGATAAAGAGGAAACAAAAGAAGAGGAATGAGTTCTTCACTTAGATTTAGAAGGGTGTGAAGTATTTATTGAAGGGATTGAAGCCTAGAGATCCACTTCTATCTTTGAGGCAAGTGAAAGATAATGATGTTCTTATATATTGGCCTGAGGATAATGATGATAATGATGAAGGTTTGGATGATGAGAAGACTAACAGTGATGAGAACTAGTGACGTAGATTCAGGAAGCCCCTTTACTTTTTAATTCTCTATTGTTATATAGTGAGGATACTATGATCTTTATAGTTGGGGTTCCTTGTATTTTTTTTTATGTTTTCATTTAGATACTTATGGTGTCTTTTTTTACGGATATTGTGTGCCATTACCGTGCTTGTGCTTTATTTGAATTTTGTAGGATTAGTCATTTTTCATTTTGTTTTAATTTCTAGTTTAGCCTTTTCTGTTAGTGGTTATTTTGGGTGATACTTTCCCTATGATAGATTGAGTAGCGACATTCTGAAGGGAAAATCATTATTTTTGGGTGTTGGAGACATTTATGTAGGGGAAGCTTGAGTACCTATAGCATTGTGAGTCAGGGTTGAAATTATGATTATGGTTAGGTTTCAGTAGCAAATTGTTGTGGTAAATTTTGATTAGTCGTAGCATTATTGTCCTTGTTAGATCCAAAATTATAGATTTTAACTTTTTGGTACAAAGAATAGTCAGTCTTTTATTGTGAAAAGTTAAATAAGCAAACCTCTCCCTTTAAAAAAATTATTTTGATAAAAGCAAGTCCATGGAAGTGAACTATGTTGTGACAATTCTTTGAGTCTTGTCATGACTCCTAATTCTTTAGTTGCTGGTGTGTGGTAAATGACTTGTATTGCTGCTAAGCAGGAAGTGAAATCAATCTTTTTGGAATAGTTTGCATGTCATGTGTGGTGAGTGTCTATAAATAATTCGTGTTCTTGGATGTGTAATCTAGAGCTTTCTCTGTTGGTCTTTTAATACTAGTATTGATTATACTTAGTTTGTGAAATGATCTTAGGCCTTCTTTGTGATTGTTGGTAACAACTTTAGCCTAAAGATGACCTGTGCATGAGTGGTATCACTAGTTATCCTATTTTATCCAATTAATCTTTCTTTGGCAACCACATTACAAGCTAAAAAGCTTGTGAAAATTTTCTCTCTCTGGGACTCTACCATCTTTGAACTTTAAATTGGCAACGTAAGGCTAAAAGACAAAGTTAGGGGTGTGTGGAACTAGGAATAGGTGATCATGTACTGTGTTTTTTGTAAATGTGTTCCTTAAATCAAATCAATGATTGAAAAAATGAGATAAATAAAGGAAAAAGAAAAAGAAAAAGAAAAAGAGAGAAGATGTAAAAAGAAAAAAAAAGGAGAATGCTTTCAATAAATGGGTGAGCGAAAATGAAAAAGCTAGGCACTTGTGTTGTATAAAAATGAAGTGGCCAATGATATAATTTTGATTTATATTATATTTTCTTGAGTTCAAGGAGGGTGCAGTCACTTTTATACTAAATGCATCTCAAGCTAGAAAAAGTCCTTCGATATCTCCAACCAAGTGTTTTTGAGTTAGTAGCGATCGAAAATAAGGTCTAGCCTATGGTATGACACTTGTTTGCACTAGAAAATCATGGTAAGTATGACTTTATGAGTATTTTTCCCTTGTTAATTGTTTTAAATATTTTGTGCTATTGGAACTTTCATTCATGAGAAAGCATGTAAACTAGGATAGATTGGTGAAGTTGATACATTCCAAAAATAGGGCAAAGGTGCATGCTTGAATAACTATGGATTATGAGTCACTTTGTAAGGATTGTTTGTTGTTACTTGACTATTCTTGATATTCCATTATGTTCTTGAAATGTGCATAAATTTGAGGGAGTTGATTAATTAGAAATTACATGATTCTTGACTAATTATTAGTACCAACCAAAGCTTAATCATTGTGACGGTGTGAAGTGAAATTGTTGACTTCGGTATTAAACTTAATTTGATAAGCTTACTAGTTTTGATGTTATTTTGCTTGAGCACAAGCAATGTTTTTAAAGTTGTGGTTTCTAATGTGGGGATATTTTGCACCTGATTTATATCTCATTTCATATGCTTTATTGTTGTTAATTGATAATGTGAGGCAAATTACCCTTTGAATAGTCTTGATTTAACGTATTTTTAGTGTTACAAGAAGTTTTGACGAAAGGGAATTAGATCGACCTAGAAAGGAAAGGTAGGGTAAATTGTGTGCAGAAAAGGTCCCTCAGGTATCGCTAAAGCGGCCTGAGGGGAGATTTAGTAGAAATTCAAACACCTAGTCAATGGCACTTTAACACCAATCTGGTGCATTAGCGGAAGATCAAACTTTGATTTGGTGGCACTTTAGCACTTATCTTCCTGCTTTAGCAGTCAGTCAAGGCTTTAATACGTGATTTAACGCCTAAATGACTACTTTAGTGGCCAGGTAGTCAAATTCAAAGGATCTCTTTAGCGGTCAACTAGACCCCTTTAGTGGTTAGCTAAATTCAACATGACCGCTATAGCTACCTGTTGGTCCACTTTAGCTGTCATAGGGCATATTTTCTGGGGCAATTATGGAATTTCATATTTTTTGGTGTCAATTCATCAAATACTCAATCCCAAGCCATTCCCAGACATCTTTGGCTTAATCTACAACTTTAAAGGCTAGGGTTCTTGACTCAATACCCTAATCAAAGATTAGAGCTTTTTATTTCTAATTTCTGAAGCATTTCTTCTTTCCCTATTTTATTTAGACTATTTGGGTGTAATTTAACTTTGGTATTTGAGAGTTGTTGTTATAAATAATTCAATTTTTGAATATTGAGTTCGGGTTTTAATTTTATCTTATTCTTTTGTATTGATTAGCTACCCTTGATTTGAGAATGGATTTTATTTATCTAAATTAATCTTGTATTCTACCATTCCTACTCTAGTTTAGCTCGAAAGAGGAGATTAGAGTGGGTGCAGCCCATTTACCTCAATTAATTCTTCATAGAGCTAATTGATGTTGGGAAAGGTTAATTTAGCGCAATTTAGGTCGTATGACCTATCTTATGAAATATGATGCAAGATATAGCCGAATCCTAGCATAGCCCAAAATATGTCTCATACTTCATGCTTTTAAACTTTGTTTGACAGAACAAGTAAGCACTATACCCTGAATGGTCAGCAGACATTAGTGGGTGATATTGAATCCAATGTTAATTTGCTAGATCCATGATTAAGCAGAGAGTAGTTAGTTAAATATTATGTCTCATTGATAGATTTGATTCTCGAGTCATATACCTAATTTTCCATCATTGTGATAGCCATTGATCACTTGTTCATACTTTATATTGATTCAATTCGTGTTTCACAATTATTATCAAAACCCCTAAAATACTTGCATCTTAGGTTTGAATTAAGGATGTTACTTATTTCGGTCTTATTCGATCACCACTCATATTTTTCTCTGTGGATTCATCCTCGACTCCTTGTTGGGAACATATATTGACAATATCCGCTGCACGTATTTAAGAGTGTAATCTAACTGTTATAAACCTCCCTAAGCACTTATTTTCTCATCTTTATTTTCAACCATCCCTTTAATAATTTTTTTCACTTGTAATCTCATCTTAGCAAAAATGTTTCACTTTTTTGTTTCTCAAATAATTATTTTTTAATTCTTTTATTTTGCATGTCATATTTTTTCAGAGAGGAGAGGGCCTTTTCATCACTATTAGCTATTATAGTCACTTTTACCACTGAATCATCTGTTTTTTTGATTTAAAAATTATAACAAGTCTATGCTACAGTGCTCAGGAGAGCAGGGTGTAAAAACTAGGGACTCAACAAAAGGATCAAGAACATGGAATATGCAAGTCCTCACCACACATGGCACAAGTATCAATCAAGATGGATTAATTCCAATTCTAAGACAGAAAGGGTTTTTAGCGAACTATAAAATAAAATAAGCTATATACAGAATCACAACTATGAGCCTAGATATCAAAAGGTCTGTTATTTTGTTTTAAAATTCAAGAACTCATTAGAAAATACTATTCAAGAGTAGGCCTAAATTGCTAGTATCACACAAGTAAAAAAAATATGAGTCTTCTCTTTCTCTCAATAAAAAATAAATTTACTTGTAAAAATAAAAGATACTCGGTTCAAAGGGAGCCCTCGAAAACGAACCTAAAATAAAAAAAACAAATGATGGACAAAGTATGTCCTACTGAAGATTAAAAATATAAAAACAAACAAAAACTATTTTGAACTAGAAAAATTAAAAGCAATTCTTTTGTTTGGTTGTTTTTTGTCTTCTAAATATTTTTTTTATTTTTGTCTTGGAGAAAGCACCTAAAAAGAAAAGAAAATCCTCTGGAATACTTAACCCTAAACAAATATTGAAATATATTTCACCCCACACTAAAAATTATGCTTTGTCCCTAAAGAAACAAATAAAGTAAAACAAAGGACAAGGATACTCCCTAAGGCCCTCTAGGTCTTAGCTAGTAGCATGTGACCACAATTTTCATCATGGTTCACACAGACTACACTTAATCCGATATGAGCTCCTTAGATGATTTGGGTACTCAGAGTTCCCATAAATATGCAAAAAAAAAAAACAACAAAAATAAGGGACACTAAAATAAAAATAAAAACTAATTACTACATGTTGAGTTTCCTCCCATCAAACGCCTAATTAATGTCGCGGCCTGACCCAACATATCTTTTCTCCACCTTGAAGATATGAATTTCGCCTCAAAAATTACATACATATTTTTAATTTGCTTATAGGGTCGTGGTACAAAGATGAAAGAATCAAGTAATGGAGTGTGCAAGTTAAACCGCTTGGCCTGAAGTGAGGCACGTTATTTTCTAATTTCGGCACACCAAATTCATGAATATAGACATATTGCCCCTCCTCTTTACACTCATCCATATACTCTGATGGTTTGATTACTATAAAATTACCTAAGCACTGTGTTGTAAAATGATACGAATGAGGTCCAATACACTGTAACTCATGATATGTGTTACTATTTTTATCCTCATCAGTACTCTTCTCAACAGTGACAACATTAATAAAATTATGGTAAAGTATCTTCTCACCATCACATAACTCAACATTAATTTATTATGCACTAAGCACATTGACCTTTGCACTCAACTCAATTTTCAAATATTAAATGTCCAAGCCATAATTTTCAACCTCTTGTATACGATCAAATTTTTCTTTCATGACATGTTTTATTCCATTTACAATTCCTCATATTCCTCTAATAATTTTCTGCAAGGATTCCTTCTTTAAAAACAAAAGTATTATTAGAATCATCATAATCAGGGCTTAAGGCTGGGTATCACACTTAGAATAATATTTTCATTAACCACGACACCATTTGAAAATATTACAATCATATGAATTTAGAAGGGTCACACAATCCATTTCATAAGATCTAAAGATTTGAACAATGGTCTCATAGGTGGGGTCCTTCACAAATAAGGCAAGGATCAATAAAAGATGAGTAACTATCACTCAACACTTTTTTGAATGTCATATCAAGAATAGTAGTGAAATACCACAGAATTTTTTTTTAAAATACCTGATATACATACATACATACATACATACATACATATATATATATATATATATATACACACACACATATAAAAACACTCCAATAAATAACAAGAAAAATTCTAACCTAGATAAAATAATTTATTTCAAAGTTCTCAATAATGAGGCTAAAAACTTATTGCAGCCTACCACACATGCAAGTTTACATGATCAGACAAGTAGTATAGTATCTCTAAATGAACAAGATATCAAACCCACAAGGACTTCTATTTTAGTAATTTACTTAATGAAGAAATTATAATATTTCAATCAATTATTGTAACATATCAAAGGATTTGTAGAAATTATTATTTTTGAACAATATGTGATTTAAGAAAACTATTGTGTATAATTGTAGAAAAGTTATAATAAAAAACTAGAGAGATTGTGTGGTTACAACATATCATACAATCATATTTAACATTTGTTTGTCTTAATGAAATTTATTTCTTGAACTGTAGACTATGGGGTTAAATATACAAATCGAAAATGATCATCCTCTAAATTCTCTATTAGAATTAGTTTGGCAACTATATTATTGAGTGGGGATGTGAGTTTTTAAACTAAATGCCTTAATATTTTAATCCCATATATAGCCAAATAAGACAGTCTAGGTATATTATTATCCTAGTTGTGAATCATCCTACTTTCATAAGAGATGATCTTATTTTTCGTGTTCCTTATCCTATTCTCATATTCCCATAGTCAGTTCATACAAGAATTACACATTTATTCAAATGTTGGCCAGACACTAAAAAAATAATTTCAAGAACACATGCACAATCTAATGAGAAATAAACTTCATTAATTTAAACTAATATCAAACAATCATGTTTTGTCTTTAACCCCAGGATAAGATTAATTAGCCAATACTTTTAAGCAAAATAACAAAAGTATTCTTGCTCACACCAATTATTAAAGTATATTAGAGTTTACAAAAGATGAATCCTTATGGAATAACCCTTAGCCTCTCTTCTGTTCCATAGATACAACATATTTTCTATCAAAAATAGGCTTGGGATATTTATAAATGTATGGTGAAATTACCCCTAATATCTTGACTTAAATAAATAAAATTTTTCGCTCCAATGGGGTTACTTGTGTCATGTGGTACAATGCACATCCTTGGGGTCGAGGAGAAAGTCCTAGTGCACGTTTTAGCGGTCGCGACACAGGGCCACCCTAGAGTTCACAATGCATGTATATATTTTCTAGCCCTTATTCACTCTATTTTTCTCCCTTTTTTTATCTTTTTCACACTGTGATCATCCTATGTCTCCATATACCTCATTCATGCCTGGAATAATAGTAATTATATAGGTTTGCTTAGTTACATTAAGATTAAAATAAAATAAACATAACAACGATACCTTGCCTCAAAACATAGCTAAAATATGAGAAAAACATGGCACTTAAGTGTATAAATACAGACAAGATCAGTTCTTTGGGATCCGGTATTTGGGATTCCAAGTATCTTTGTAGATACCTCTCAACCAGAGATGACATCTAATATATTGAGTGGTTCTTAGGCCAGAGTTTGGTTTATAGGTATATTGCATGGTTCTCTTTCTATTTAAAAGTATGAGATTGGGTTTCTCATGTGGCCCATTTACACTCTTATATTATATCATTTAGGGCATAAGTTGGTGTATGAATTTGTCAAAGGATTGACTTTACCACTTCTCTTGGCATTAGAAAATATGATAGTAGTTGGGTATTCTTTTTCTTAGGTTGTTTATTATGCGGGAACCATAGAGAGATAAAGAATTGAGACATATGGAGATGGCGGTAAGAGGTTATGCCATTAGTACAATGGTGTTGGCATGCTATTTGAGATTGGGTATCCTTCCAACTTAAATTTGAAGTGTTATAGAAATATAACACTTTTGATGCTTAGAACAAAGAAAATATGCAAGTTTCTGAGGTTGTTTTGTCAGATATGATGAGATTTATGTATGTTTTTCAGGAAATCATTTTTAGATGCTAAGTTCATAAAAAGATAAAAATAAAGGTGTTTTATTCTACTAATTGGAGCAAATATGGATGATCACATGTGGGTAAAGCATGTGCCAGAACTCCAAAATCCAGAGATCTAACTTGTAGGAAAATTCTGGTCTGGCATTTAAAGTCTCCAGTTGCGCCCTCCTTCCTGGCCACAAGTGCCACCTTCTCCTAGGGACAGGGCGTAAGTAGAGACCATAAAGGGCCACTGACCCTTTTTAGGGTTTCCTCATATACTATAAATATCCTAATGTGTTTTTTAGCGAGAGTTACATACTTTTAATACTAATGAACATATTTGATTGCAAGATTAGATTTTGATCTTTGGATTCTCTTGTACTGACTTTAGTTGATTAATTCAGTTATGGTTTTGGGATTTTTTACTTCTTCTTATTGTGATTTCATCCTATGCTTTCAACCATGAATATTGTTGTTACTTTCATAGCATGGGAGGCTAAAAACCCTTTGCTAGGGTTGTGGAAACTCTGCATATTAACGAAGTAGTGGAAGTGGTATTGTTGTTCTAAACTGATACCCATTCATACATTGTATTATGTTTACTTTAATAGTTATTATAGTGGTTGCAAATATTAGGATCCCGCCTAGATTATTGCTACTTACTCCAAAAGTGTAGTAGTGACTAGGAAAAGATAATGATAATAGTAATTTAAGGTTTAACTATCGATCCACTCTACTAGGTACTATCTAAGTAAGATGGTTAGATTTTATCTAATAACCATAAACTCAAAAGGTAATAGTTAATTAGGATCAAGATTTAGTAAGGTATTAGACCGAGACTCAGAAGGTAAAGGGTGAAATACTTTTACTTATCTTAAAGGCTATAGAAGGTACATCACTTTTTGATTCTTCATGCAAGGTGTCGGGTTGGTTCAATAAAGCACTATAAGCCTAAAAAGTTAAGATGATAGGGGAAACACAATTATAGTGTTCACTTACGACTGATTACAACAAAAGTTGATATTCAGTACTAGTTCAACATTTATAGTCAAAACCCTCTATTTACTTTACTAGTTCAGCCAATTGATTACAACTATTTAGAGCCACGATTCCACAGATTCCCTTAGGATTCCACCCAACCTTTGTCAGCTTACCATATTTGGAAGTAACCGTATCATCTTCTAAGAGGAGGTATAGCTTAGACATCATGAAATTTTGAAGTCGTTGCCAGAGTGTATGGTGTTATTTAGGCATTGAAGTTGTTTTCGTTTTTTGGGTGTTCTTTTTATTTTTGTTTGCAATTGGTATACGCCGGTGTATTCTTAACACTTAAAGTAGAGACAATACCTTACTCCCACTGAATCCTAATCTAGAGAGGATCCGACAAACACCTATTAGGATAATGGATCAAAAAAGTGTTGATTTGCCTCTTTATCCTCCTAAAAGAGTTTAGGACCTTGTTTATCAATAGACTGGTAAGCTTTTAGCTAAAGCTAAAAATGATAGAATGGCAGTAGTAGAAGCTCAATGCATAGCTTAGGAGATAGAGTTAGCTGAGTAGAGACAGGTAGTAGACCGCTAAGTAGTACTAGATGGAAATCAGAAAAGAATCAGAGGATGCCGACCTCAAGTGATCCTACCATATCAATATGTCCAGCTATATGAACATGATGAAGTTGATCTGGGATGCATTGAGAAGACTGAGATTAGAGATATTATCCTTCCTATTTTGCCTTAGATGTCAAGTTTAATATCTCAAGTGCTACGATCAAGCTCCTATACTTGAAGGGTGTGTTTGTAGGGCTTCCTATCTAACTTGTTCGTGATCTAATAATGTTTGAAAATTAAAGAATAGCTGAAAAGATAACTCCTGGTACTTATTAAATCAATAGATGGACCACAAGTAGCACTTAAGAACAACATGTGGGCAAGTAAAGTGCCATAAGTCCAAAATCCAAAGAGCTAACTTGCAGGAAAATTTTGGTCTGGCACTTATGGTGGCCACTTGCTCCCTCCCTCCCAGGGAGAGGATGCAAGTAGAGAACATAAGTAGCCACCGACCCTGTTTACTCCTATTTTTTTCAGGCTTTGATTTTAGGGTTTCCTCATGTACTATAAATACCATTTATGTGTTTTTTAGTAGGAGTTTCAAACTTTTGATACTCATAAACATATTTTATTCCAAGATTATATTTTGATCTTGGGATTCTCTTGTACTGACTACAGTTGATTAATTTAATTATGGTTTTGGTTTTTTTTACTTCTTCTTATTGTGATTTCGTATTATGATTTAAACCATGAATGTTGTTGGTTACTCTACAAGAATGAGAGGCTAAAAAACCTTAGCTAGGGTTGTGGAAACCCTGGTGAATTAATGAAGTTGGGGAAGTGCTATTGTTGTTCTGAACCGATACCCATGCATGCAATATATTATATTCATTTTAATAGTTATTCTAGAAGTTCCAAATATTAAGGTGCCACCTAGATTATTGCTACTTACTCTAAAATAGGATTAGTGACTAGGAAAAGATTATGAGAATATTAATTTAAGGTTTTACCATCGATCCCAACTGCTAGATACTATCTAAGAAAGATGGTTAGAGTTCAATTAATAATTAGAGACTCAAAAGGTAATAGTTAACTGGAATCAAAATAATGGTTAGTAAGGAGACATCCTTAAACTCATAAGGTAAAGAGTGAAATCATTTTGCTCATCCAAAAGTCTATAGAAGGTACATAACTTATCAATTCACCATGCAAGGTATTAGGTTGGTTCAATAAAGCAAGATAACCCTACAGAGTTGACAAGTCAAAGGGAATATTATCCTATTATTCACTTATGACTGATTAGAGCCAATGTTGATATTCGCTACTAGTTCGACAATGATACTCAAAACCCTCCCATTTAATTTTTTTCTTCAACCCCATTGATTATAATAGTTGAGAGCCATAATTCCACATATTCCCTTGGGATTCACCCCATTCTTTATTGGGCTACAATATTTGGCATCAACCGTATCATATTCTGAGAATAGGTATAACTTGGATGTCACCGGGATCAGTGTCACTTGTAGACTTTCAATTCCATAAAAGTAGTATTTCAGAGTATATGTGGCTCTTAGATCAGTTATGGTAAGCACAATGGGTAGAGTTCTTTTTAGACATTGCAAAGTATTTAGCATAGGTCTTAAGGCCATGGTGTCCATTCTAGACCAGTGGGTACATTGCATTCGAGAGTTTTAAGGGAATGTTTTAACTATGAAGAGGTTGGTTATTAATCTATGAAATGCCAAGTTAGAGTTGGTTATTTATACAGGGTCAACACATGTTCCTCTCCATCATAAATATCCATTATTTAGATAGGGTCAACACATGTGGCTCACTATCCTAGATATCCTAAAGTATGTTAAGATTTTTGGGAGGACAATTATTTCGTAGATAGTGTCTTAGGTATTAGTTGGTCAACCAGTTAGGTATAGCTTGAATTTTTTGCCAGGTTAAAGCTTTAAGGGTTTGTTACAACTGTACATAGATTAATTATTATCCTAGAGAGTTTCCCTGGTGTGGGATTATTAGTCAATCAACACAGATTTATCTGTCTCACAGAGTTGAAGCATATTTAATTAGAGGTGGTGTACTTAATACCTCATTAGATGATTCAGATGCTCAGTCTGGGTTTGGACACACTAAGATATTTACTTTTTTAGGCATATCAAGACTATAAATTCAGAATCCGTCGATATAGTTGCGATTCAACTTATTATCTTTTACTTTCTATTTTAGTTGAGTTTGGGTTTTCATACCAATCAATGACTATATGTATTGATTACTCTATTGATTGATTGATGTATGCCTTTGTATATAATTATGTTTATTTGACTACTCTCTGTAGATGAATTATTTTAGTTGTTGATTGAGTGGATCAGTACAGTATTTTCCTTGGGGTGTACCATTTGGGTTAATGTACCTTTCCTTTGGTATTATGGCCTTTTTTGACCTTAGAGTGGTATTATTAATGTTTTTCATTTTTGGTTCCTCTTGCATTTTATGTTGCCATTGCTATGATTATTATTTTGGGTGTTATTAACTCTTACTTTATTGATTGGCTAGACCAGTATTATCAAGTTAGAATTTCATTCCTCTCAATTCTCATTGGTTCGCTTTGATGGCTAACTCAATTGGTTGGTTCTTTCTCTATTAGTAAGGTGGGGTTGGTTGTTTTCCGTCTATTGGTAAGGTTAGATAGATTATTAAGAAGATTGTGAAAGTAAAGGTATGTTTGGCCTTCCATGGCCTTGTTGTAGTTCTAAAGTTGGCAATTCAGTTCTATTGCTCACTTTTGATGTGGAAAAGTCTAAGGTTAGCTTTTTTGGTTTTGCTGAGATTCTATAATTGGCTATCCTTTCAATATCCCATTCGTAAGGTTGATACATTTGATTAATTCTTACGATTCAAAAAGTTCATTGCCTAGTTATGGTCCTGACCCTAATGTTGGAAGGTTTAAGGTTTGTTTTTCTTGTTTTTAGGGTTCATCCCCTGGTAATAGTCTTGATATTAGCATTGGTGTTGAGTTGGGTTCTCCATTCTTGCTATGATGTAGTTTATGATTCAGTTGAGTCGAGGTTGATTTTCATGGGTAAATTCAAAAAATTCTTTTTTCAGCACTAGTTAACTCTAACCAGTTTTAAAAATAGGAAACTATACCTAGGCACTCTCAGTCAAGAAGGAAAGATCATTACTCTTATAGAATGAGTAATTGGTTTAAAAATGAGAACTCACTCAAGACATTCTCTAATTCAGCACACAAAAATAAGAACTTGAGCTAAACTTAGGTTTTTGCCTCTTTCTCTTTTCACTTTTTGAATTTTCAAAAAACCATTTGATGAAGAAACATTTTTTTCCTTTTTAGGGCTGAAATGTCATTGGACTAGGTGTCCTAATTAGTACAAGCAACACCTGCTGGTTCGTTACACAAACGGAAAAAGCTATGCACACGCGTGCTAACTGTACTATTTCCTTGAACATCCAAGGAACTGGTCCCTTGTAGTCATTTCCTCATCATTAAAACTACATATAGAAATTACCCCCTTTTTTGATGATGACAAACCAACCACAAAACTTTGAGCATCAATGAACATTCATCACATTTAGTCAGTGTGATTATCACTACTTAAGATGAATGTCCCCCCCCTCCCCATCATCATGCTTCCACCATCATGAAACATAGGGACCTGGTCCCTTATTGATATTTGCAACAAAAACTCTAAGGAAAAACTCTGAGTACATGAGCACATTTGGCCCCCCCAATCACTGTGTCACTGTGCCTTACCATACTTCCACCTATTAGCATGCACCACATGAGCAAACACACACCTGCGCACATATTCTTTTACACACACTCACTTAGTCCTTACACATGAAGTGAGTATTCCCCTTTTTGAATCATTGAAAAGGATTAATAGTAAATGAGAGTAAAGATAAGTACACGCTAATTAGCTCATGGCCACTAGGGCAACACTAACAAAAAGAACTGAATTAAAATAAAGAAAATAGATGAGGCTCACAAATAGAAATTCATTCATAATTAATTAGGCTAAGTACCATTATAATATACCAAAAAATTTTAAAAGTATTTTCTGCAAAGGCCATACAGGAACCATGAACTGAAAACTGGCACAAAATTGAATAACGAGTATTCAACTCAGGTATCCCTTTTCATATCATCCTTTTCTCTTGCTATTTTCTCTTCCTCACCAGCAGAACTTTCCTTAGGATTATATCCAAGTAAAATCAAATTTTCAACTACCTAATTTATGTTGCTAAAAGTGCCAGACTTTTGTATAGGAATTTCTTCATCCACTATTTGGGCAAATATAGGGTTTGATTCAGAAAGAGTAGGGGAACCAGGTTTTATATATTTTTTAAAATTTCAGTACCTTTGAATTCCTTAGATGTAACATAGTTTTGACGAGCATTGAAGGACTCTGGTTTCATTGTGGGAAGAAGTCAATAAAGAGTTACTTCTATAGTGTTAGTGATTGTTGCATTATTTTTCGTTAGATTCCTTTGCATCCTTAAAATTTTATGTCGTTATAAAGGGTGTAATGAGACTAGGCTTTCCTATATGTGAAGATCCACTTGTGGTAGTAATTATATTTGAGGTCCTTGTGATAATTGGGTTGTATAAATAGGATTTAATTTGCATTGTCTCACTATGTTAGTAGTAGTATTGATTGAGGACAAGCAGAGGTTTAAGTTGGGGTATTAATGATTGGTAAATTTAACACTCAATTGCATTCCAAATTTATGCACAATACTACGATATAAATGTACGAATGAGACAAATTTATGGTTGAATGCACAAATTTCCACATTTTGCAGGCTTATAAGTGATCAGAAAAAAGAAGTGGATTTGTGCTGAAAAGGATCAGAAAAAGAAGAGAAATGCAACTGGAAAACCTAGAGCAAAATTTATTCTCAGATACCGCAATTGCAGTTTGAGGGCCACAATCGAGGTCAGTCAAGATTGATAAAAGTTCCAAAATTACGTTATTCTTAGTGAGGTCACCGTAGCTGCAATGAAGGACAAGATGTAGCAATCATACTTAGGCGGGTTTATGCCTAGGGGAAATTCTATCAATTTTCCCAGTCGACCCTAAATCTCTTATAGTGCTAAAACCCTTTCCCATTTGAGATGTCATACTTTGAACAATTTAATTTTAGGAATATTGTAACCCTTCTAATTGGGAAAACTTATGTGTTCAAATTTCCAATTAGAGTTTGGTGAAATTGAGGTGTAAATTAAAGAAGGTTTTCATTCTCCATTATTATGGATGTTATGAATGAACCTTATGGTGCATTTGTATCTCTTTCCTTCATCAGTAGATAAACTTTTCGTGTCTTGGGATTATGTTGAACTAAGGTACAATTATGTATGGGTTTTTATCTATTTGTGTAAATTCTAGTTTTTTGATGATGGGTTTCATATTGCTTGTTTGAATTAGTTGGGGTTTGTGGGTAAAAAACCCAAACACCAAAAATAGGTTTATGGGTTAAAACCCAAAATTCTTAAAGCTTACATTATCTCTGAAAGAGGGATGTGAGTGAACTTTTGGAACCCATATCATCCTTGAAAAAGAGATATGAATGGCAGAGCAGAAGCAGACAATAATGGAGACAATTTACTATCTTTTCACTATCTCAGAAATAAGGGTATGTAGAGATTTAGCTATGTCTTGGGCATTTTCCTCGATATACGGATCCCTAATAGAGGTAATAGGTAGCTTTAATTGACACACTTATTAGGTAATAAAAAGGGTCAATTAGTGATATTCATGAAGTTTAGTTGACAAGATAGCCTCAAGGACGTTCAAACTAGCCTATCATATAGTTAATAACTAGATTTTGCATTAAATCATCAAGTTCCCATGCATAACTTGCCTTAGGTAGATATAATCCTAAGATCCTTCTCATATTGAATTTTTAACCACAAGTGTAGCCTGATTTTTTTTATTCAATAAAACTTTGATTAGTCCTTATTCAAAATTAAACCCCTATTTTAAATCTTGTATTTTGCTTTATTTGCATTACGAGTATCTTTGTAGTAACTACTTAAATCCATATGACTAGAAAGCTAATTTTGGTCATCCTGGATTTGACCTCAACATAAGTTGAGCTATTGAAAACAATCGTCCTCTGGCAAATACAATGGTATAGGTGAGCGTTGTCAAAATAGTGTTTTTGTCGAGTAGTGAAATTTAGTTTTCACTTGTTAGTGTTAGGTGTTGCTTTGGGTAAACCCATAGTGATTTGTATTTGTTTTGATTATTATTTTTGTTTTTTTAGGTGATCTCTATAGTTTTTATGGAACTATAAGTGACAATGCCAGTATTATCTGGTCATTCAATGAATCTCTTGATGAGGAGGTGAAACTCAATGACATTGGGCGCACAAGTTCCATCCGTATCCCACCTACTCTTGGTAACGAGGTGTTCTATGTTACTAGCGTCATGTTGCATATACTACAAATGAAGGGACTTTTTGGAGGGCAGGCTTATGGGAACCCTGACTTGCATTTGAAGAACTTCGTAGAAGTGTATGCACTGTTTGATATTGCACACATAACCCAAGAGTCCATCGGCTTGCACCTCTTCCTATTCTCTTTAACGGGAGAGGCTGTATTGTGGGTTTGATCTCTCCCGTCCAGGTTAATTACTTCATAGGATGAACTTACTGTTACCTTTATTGACCTATATTTCCCACCATCTAAGATGCTACAATTAAGTGACCAAATTATAAACTTTCATCAATTGAATGAAAACACTTGTACGAGGTATGGGAATGATTTAACAAGAAACTCATGCAATTCCCCAACTATGAGGTCCTGGAGAAGATGCTTCTACAAATATTCTACTGGTCTTTTTATCTACTCAATTAAATTGTGGAAGCGACAATAGGCTCTCTTATGAAGTTGACTTATCATGTATCTACAACCTTACTTGAGGAAGTGACTAATAAAAATTGGGGGTGGCTTACGTATGATGCCGAGGTACCAAAAGGCTATCCTACTGCCTCCTTTATTGATAAAGTGCAAAAGAAAGAGATGAAGAGAGGGATAAAAACATGGCAAAAATGATGATGCAATTGGAGATTTTAACTAAGCATGTGATGGGTGCACCTAAAAAATTTTGAATGTCGTGGAATCCAAGGCCTATGATGATGAAGAGGCCAAGAGGCTTGATGAAGAGATTCAATATTTAGTTAACTATTTCGGGAGTTCCCGCTCGGCTTATCAAAGGCAAGGTGGAAACCAGGGTTGGATGGATTGTGATTTGAGGGACAAAGATCGAGAGTATGATCATTATGTTCCCCCTCATAACTAGGCAAAGAACAAAGATACAAATCTCATTGACCCCGATAGATAAAAAGCTGAAGATGTCTTGGCTATAATTTTGATGAATGTGTAGGCAACGGATAAGATGGTCCATGAACTAAAAGGCGAATTTTCACAAATAAACCAAATGGTTGTGTCCCACTCCACTTCTATTAAGAGACTGGAAATGCAAATATGTCAAATCTCAACCCAACTCAATACTAGACAAATTGGAGGCCTTCTTAGTGATACTATGGTTAACCTGAAAAATGGCACTCAAGTGTTGGCAATAGTCATTAGGAGTGGCAAGACCCTTGGTGATCATTTTAAGAAAGTTAAGGGAGAAAGTATGGTCGTAAAACCGCCCAACATTGAGAACATAAATATGAAGAAAAAGGTTGTGGTTGAGCCATGATAAAAAACCTCAAAACCTCAAGAAGAAGAAAATGAAAAGAACCGAAAAACTAATGAAGAGGTGATAGAAAATAAGGATCCACAAAGTGATACATTGACCACTATGCAAATCCCTCCTCCATTTACATAAAGGCTTAAGATAAAAGAGGAGAATGACAAGCTCAAGAAATTTATGCCTAAACTTAGAAACCTCTCAAGCAATATCACGTTACTCGAGGCTATCCAAGAGATTTCAGGGTATGCTAATCTTATGAAGAAATTGATGTCAATGAAGAAGCTAGTTTAAGGTGAAACCATTTAAGTCACCCATGGGCGTAGTGCTATCATGAGTAGCGCAATAGCAGAAAATAAGAAAGACCCCAAGCATTTATAATTCCATACACCATGGGGACAGATAAGCTTTAAAACACTTTATGTTACCTTAGTGTGAATATTAATATAATACCCTTTGAAATATATCAGAGGTTTATATTGAGTACCTCTACCCCAACGTCGACGAGGCTTTTGATGGAGGATCATTCTATCAAAAAATCGGTTGGGATTTTGTTTGATTTGTTGGTGAAAGTGGATAGATTCATCTTTCCATCCGATTTTGTGGTGCTTGATTATGAGATGGACAAAGACGTGCCAATTATTCTTGGTTGACCTTTTCTGGCTATTGAAAGATCCCTTGTCAATTTAGAAATTGGGGAAATAAGATTTAGAGTGTATAATGGTTAAGTATCCTTCCTGATATGCACAATGTAAAAAATAACCCATGGAGCTTCAAGTGGTGTCAGTTATTGATGTTGAATATATGGAGGTGAATGATTATTCCCTTGAGGATCCAACTTGAAAAAGATAAAAGATGTCATGACACTATGATAACTAATGCAATATGTGGGGGGCAACCTATAAATGCCTCAAAAGTAGCTCATATCCTTTATTTTATTTACTACCATATCTTTTAATTTTGTTATTGATTAATCCATACATTTGCGGCACTTTGAAGTTTTTTTTTTATTGAGTTGAGAAGGGGAAAGTGTGAAATTTTTTCATGTTGAACTGAACAGAGGAAAGTGTATCAAAATGTAGTAACAAACTGAATTGAGGAAATAGACGTGCAAAAATACCCTCAGTTGCTGCAATTGCAAGCCTGAGCCTCCGCGATCACTGTCACCGATTATCCACAATCGCAGACCTTGGACCTCTATCACGGTCAGATTAGATTAACTGACCATCCGACTGCCATTTACCTCAAACTCCCTTGACAAATTATCACTCAAATTGTACCCACTCCTGGTCATATTTTGGATATTTAAAAGAATCTTTGCATCCATCTTGCATCAATTCCTCTATTAGGTACTTTGAATTTATACTTTATTTGTTGATAAAAGGCCTTAGAATGCATGAACTAGGTAGGTCCTTAAATGATGATTTTTGTTTCTAAAGTTTTGTTTGTTGATACTTGTGTCGTGGTTCGCCGTAGTCAATGGTGTGCACACATATGGGGAATTATTGAGTACCCACATTGTGTTCAAAATTGAGAGAAATATAGTGTGTGCACCAAGTGCCCGATGAAATGCCCAAATGAAGAATAACTAGTTGTTTTCACATTCTAAGGGAATGATCGAATGGTTAGAAACCTTGTTCAATGTTCGTAATAATAATTTACTATTTTGGAACATGGTTTTGCCCTGAAATTTAAATTTTGAACTATTAAAAAATGTGGCATAACATAGTCTTAGATACTGCAATTACAATCACGATATCATGATCTAGACAATGTGATCACCATTAGTGACCCACAATCGCCATATCTAAGATTGAATTTCATCCTGGGCCAAAAATCCTGCACTTCTAATTCCTACCCAAACACCACTAAGTAACCATCCCATGAGAATTATTGGACAACATAGTTTATTTTATGCATGAAAATATTGATGATAAATGTTGTTATATTATCCTTATATTTTTTAGATTTACATCATGGAAAAATATGACCATGTCTGGTTCATGACACCTGAGTGTCACAACTAATACTATGATGAGCTTTCAAAGACAAAGTTGCTTTCAGAGAGAGGCATATGTTTGGAGAAGTTGCTGGAAAAAACTTTTGACATTTCATGATAGGCTTATAGCCATTGGGTGGAGATATTTTTCCATGGATCCTTGCTGGGTAAATGAGCAGTGAGTATGGTAGTTCAAAGCTAACCATAGCATAGTATCTTTCTTGAACCCAATCATTATGATCTGAGGGAAAGAGGTGAACTTTGGGGTGGAACAAATTAATATCATATATGGGCTCCCAAATGCAAACATGGACAAGTTTGAAGCAAAGAGATATGAGCCATGAAGCTGGATAGAAGAAAAGGCTATGTCGGGGCAAGGAAGTCCGTTGGGCAGCTTCCAAGAGGAATATCTCTATTAGTGACCTCACTACTAAGGCTTGGCTTTGGTTGACTATTTTTTGTAGTTAGGTCTTCCCTTACAACCACATGATAGTGGTTCATGATTTATGGGATAGGATGGTCACTTGCATATTATACAACATTCCTTTGAATATTGGTTACCTTGTCATCTTGAACATAAATTTTTTCAGGAACTATATTGGTATGCATCTCTTATTCACCTCATTAATTACCAAGTTGTGCAGGCGAGTAGGCATTGTAGAGTACCTTGATGACACTTAGGTGTGCCCGAGCACCCCTGTCTATCTTCTAAGAATTTAGGGTGAGGGTACACTGAGCAAGAGTAAAAAGAAGAAGATTGACTTAGGAAAGTTATCCTGTGAGGAGCTTGACTCTTGAAGGTCATCCGTAGCCAGGCCTCTTAAGGATATTACTATTGATTTGAGGGCCATTAAGGTGCTTGTGTCAGGATTTCCTAGGTCCTAGGAGAGCCCTCCACTACCCTCTATTGTAATGCGGCACGACTATATTATAAGAAGTATTTATAGGACTAGAAGATGCAGGGAGCTACCATTGATAGATTTGAAAGAGCCTACTCATCTGTGGAAGAGTCTCACAAAGAGCTCCAGACTTCACATGAGAGGATGGTAAAAAGAGAAAAAAGTAGGATAAATTTTTTACTAAGATATGGAAGGGGGTAAAGGGATTGTGGAAGGTCTTAAAACCCTGAGATAGACTATCTTCTTCCATAGCAGAGAACGATAATGAGGCCCCTTATGAGTGGTCTGGTTCTTATGTCGATGGAGATGATGTAAAGCCCACCGATAAGAGCATCTCTTAATTTGGTTTTAGGGGGCACCCTTATATCTTTTTGTGCTTTATTTTTATACAGTGAGGACACTGTAAGTTTATTAGTTTGGGTGTTTTTCTCCATTATTATTTATCATTTGGGCCTGTATTATTTAGATATTTTTGGGTGTTTTGATAGCATTTTGGATGATTTTTTTGGTTGGGTTATAATTTTGGGCGCTCTGATGGTGACCATATTTTTACGGATTAGTCATTTTTTTTCATTTTTATATTTTTACTTTATTTTTATTTTGCTTATGGTGATATCGGATGACCCTTTCTCTATGATACATTTAGTGACGACGTTCTTAAGGGAAATCATCATGATTGAATTTTATGCAATAGATGCAGAGGAAGTTTAAGTACCTATAGCATCAAAGCTATAAATTCAAGGGAAATTGAAGTACCTGTAGCATTTTTGATTTAGGATTGCACTTATACCTATGGTAAAGCCTTAGTAGCCATATGGTTTGCTCGTATGAAAGTCAAAATATGACAATTCATCTTAGTTTGGTGCCATAAATAGAAAATTTTGTGTGGTGTAAATGTAAAGTAATCACCTCTCTCTATCTAAAAAAATATTCAAAAATCAAGGGCACAGACATCAGCGACCTTGTAACCGAAAGCTTTGGCTTTTATAAATTGGTTGATACTGTATTTTATCTCTAGTGTAAAGGGAAATTGAGCACCTTGGTGGTGTAATCATGTCATATGTGGTGAGCATTTTGGTCTAAATCTCATGACTACTTGTACCATCTAGAACTTGCCCTGTTAGTTTCTGAAGTCTTAGATTTATTATTTTTTGTTGGTGTAATGATCCTACGCCATCTTTGTGAATATAGTAACCCAATTTATCCTAAATAGCCTACCTATTCTTAGGATAGTACCCTTAGTCACACAATTTGAGCTATCAAGCCTTTCTTTGGTAAAAGAAAATGAAATGAAAAGTAAGGCTAAAAGCCTATGTTGGGGTTGGTAAATTTGGAAGGGATGACCTTAGTCCAAGAGAGTGTAAGTGGATGCCTGTCAGATAAGAAATCAAAAAACAAAAAAAAAGGTTTGATGAAAAGAAAAATGAGGCATAGATTGCAAAAAGAGATATGAGAATGAATGATGCCTCCAAAAAGTTGGGAAAATCAATGTTGCTAAAATAGACGTGTAAAGTGTGAAATCAAAAGAAACGGTCCAGGTCAAGAAGTTAGAAGGATGAAATAGAGTGATGTAGATGTTCAAGAAAGGTGTAACCACTTTGTCCTAAATGATATCCTACCTTTTTCTGAACCTACGTTACAAGCTTAAAAGGTCCTTTGAGATATCTAACCAAGTGTATTCATTATAGTGGTGAGTGAAAATAAGCGCAATCCTATGGTATGGTACTAGATAGCATTGAGAGTCTTTGTGTGAGAGAGAGTTTTGCACTAAATCTTTTATTTCATATTAGATAATTTTATGGGTATGGTATTTTCCTTTTTGTGAGGAGTCATGTAAACAAATTAAGGTGGGTGATATTGTCATCTTCAAAAAAAATAAGACAAGAGGAGTATAGTTAAGTGGAGGTCATTTGAGAGCCACTTATAGAGTTTTAGGGATTGTTTCATTGTTGTTCTTTAGAGTTCTTTGCATCCTTGAAATTCTATTTCATGATAAAGGGTGTTGTGAGAATAGCTTTCACTATGTGTGAAGAGCCACTTGTGGTAGAAATCAAGTTTGATGTCATTGTGATTATTGGATTGTATAAATGAGCTTAAATTTGCATTATCTCATTGATTGAGAAGTAGTGTTTCTTAAGGACAAGAAAAGGTTTATGTTGAGGGTGTTAATGAGTGGTGACTTTAACACTCATTTACATTCAAAAATTTTGCACATTACTACGATTTAAATACTTGGATGAGACAAATCTATTTTTTAATGTACTAATTTCTATATTTTGCAATCTTACAGGTGATGAGAAAGAAAGATATGGATTTGAGCTAAAAAGAATCAAAAAGAGGAGAGACCTGCAGGTGGAAGAGCTGGAGCAGAATTTGGTCTCAGTTATCGTAATTGTGGCCTTAAGGCCCTCGATCGCGGTTATTCAAGATTGGTCAAAGGTCCACGATCACAGTAGCTGCGATCGCGGACAAGCTGCATCGATCGTCGCTAAGTGGGTTTATGCCCAAGGGTAATTCTACCTTTTTTTCTCAGCCGACCCCAAATCCCTTATAATGCTAAAACACTTTCCCATTTAAGATATCAAAGTGTGAACAATTAAAATTTTGGAATATTGTAACCCTACTAATCGGGGAAACTTGTGTGTTTAAATTTCCCAATGTTGTTTGGTGAAATTGAGGTGTAAATTGAAGAAACATTTCATTTTCCATTATAACGGATGTTTTGAATGAACCTTATGGTATATTTCTTTCTCTTTACTTCATAAGCAGGTAAACTTTCCTTGTCTTGGGTTTATGTTAAACTAAGGTACAATTATGTGTTAGTTGTGATGTATTTTTATAAATTCTAGTTTGTTGATGATGGGTTTCACTATTTCTTATTTTAATTAGTTGGGGTTTGTGGGTGAAAACCACAAACCGCCAAAATGGATTTGTAGGTGAAATCCAAAAATTCTTTAAAGCTCACACCATCCTTGAAAGAGGGATGTGGCTGAACTTTTGGAACCCATATCATCCTTTAAAAAGGGATATGGGTGATAAAGCAATAGTGGACAATAATTGGTGTAGTTTGCTGACTTTTCACTATCTTAGAAATAAGGTTGAGTAAAAAGTTAGCTATATCTTGGGTATCTTCCTAGAAATAGGGATGCCTAATTGAGGTAATAGGTGGCTTTAATTGAGACAATCATTAGGTACTTGGAAGGTTCAATGAGTGATATGGATAAGGTTTTGTTGACAACCTGGCCTTAAGGACCTTCAACCTAGCCTCAAGGACCTTTAACCTAGCCTTTCATATAGTTAATAACTCAATTTTCACCAAATTATCATGTTCCCATACATAACTTGCCCTTAGGTAGACATAATCCCAAGATCCTTCTCATATTGAATTTTCAATCACTAGTGCGGCTTTATTTTGTTGATTTGATTAATCCTTATTCCAAATAAACCACCAATTTTAATTCTTGTATTTTTCTTTGTTTACATTACGGGTATGATTTTAGTAGCTATTAACACCCATAGTACTAGAAAGCTAATTTCACTCATTATGGATTCGACCTCAACATAACTCGAGTTATTGACAAAGATCGTCCTTTACCAAATACAATGGTATAGGTGAGCATTCTCAGTGGGCAATTGAACCTATAGAGCAGAGTGTTCTACCAATTAGAGTAGTGTCGCCTCAATCTAGAGGTCGTATACAGTATCGTCGGGAGGTAACTAGGGTTTTCATAGAGATTCTCAGGTAGGTAGGATAGAAGATTTTTTAAGTGCCCAGCCAGTTGTCTGGTGAGGTCACTAATATGTTGTACCTAGTATACAAGAGGTAGATTCAGCAGATGTTTTTATAACAAGTATGATCTCAATGTGCCATTATTTAGCTTTTTCTTTATTTGATCTGGGATCCACTTATTCTTACGTGTTTTCTTATCATGACCCATGGTTAAAGTTATCTTAGGTTTATTTATCTATGTCTTTATGTGTATATACTCCTGTTAGTGATGCATTAGTAGTGCATTAGGATTATAGATCTTGTGTTATGACTATTCGAGAGTTTTATACTCAGGTTGATATTTTTGTGTTTGATATAGTGAATTTTGATATGATTTAGGGCATAGACTAGGTATCCTCCTATCATGCTATCTAGGATTATTTTTCCAAAATCATTACATTAACCATGCGTTGAATACCCCCGGTTGTGTGGCAGGGATATTTTAGCCCGAGCCAATATGTATTATTTCTTATATACAGGCTACAAGTCTTATATCGAGGGATTATAGTCTTATCTCACTTATATTCGTGATGTTTGTATGGAGAGTCCCTTATTTGATTCTGTCCCTATAGTTTGAGATTTTCCTAATATTTTTCATGCAGATCTTCCTAGTCTTTCTTTTAAGCACGATAATGAGTTTATTATTATCTTGAGTTGGGTGCCCGACCTATTTCCATGGAACCCTACGACATGGCTCATACCAATCTTAAGTAGCTAAATTCTCAACATTAAGATCTTTTAGGTAAGTTTTTGTTAGACAGAGTATGTCTAAGTTTTTGTTAGACAGAGTATGTCACCTTGGTTACTCCTGTATTGTTTGTAAAGAAGAAAGATAGTTCTTTTCTTAAGTGTTTTGACTATATGTAGCTTAATAGGGTGATAGTAAAGAATAGGCATCTTATGCCTTATATTGATGATTTTTTTTATGAATTTTAGGGTGCAGTGGTGTTGTCTATGATTGAATTGAGGTTTTATTACCATCAATTAAGGATATTGGCTGAGTAAATCTCAAAGAAAACCATTAGGATCGATATAGGAATTATGAGTTCTTGGTGATTTCTTTTAGGTTGGCCAATGCCCCAGCTACATTTATGGATTTGATGAACTATGTGTTAGGCCTTATTTGGATTCCTTCGTGATTTTGTTCATCGAAAACATTCTTGTATACTTTAGGAGTACGGAGGAGCATATGCATTATTTGAGTATTGGGCTCCAAACATTGATAGATCATAGGCTTTTTGCCAAGTTCTTAATGTGTGAGTTCTAGTTTGAGTCGGTCACATTCCTAGGGAATGTGGTATTTAATGCTGGGATTATGGTAGACCAAGTAAAGATCGAGGCTATTCGTGATTGGACCAGGACAACATCTCCTACTAAGGTTCGTAGAATTATTGGTTTGGTTAGTTATTATAGATAATTCATCTAGGGTCTTGCTACTATTACAACATCGATGATCAGATTGACCCTGAAGGGGTTCTTTTCTAATGGTCTAAGGAGTGTGAGTCGAGATTTTAGAAAATCAATGGATTTCTCACATAAGCTCCCATATTGGCTCTTCATGTTGAAGGCAGGGGATTTACAGTCTATTATGAATTTTCCACTGTTGGTTTGGATTGTATGTTGATATTGTAGGGGCAAGTTATTGCTTATGTGTTAAGGCTGCTGAAAGGGCATAAACACATCTACCACACTAACGATTTGGAGTTAGAAGTGGTGGGTTTTACGCTTAAGATTTAGAGGCATTATCTATATGGCATGTCTTTAACATCTTATCACTTAGAGAGTTTAATTTTTGACAACGTAGATTGATGCAGTTGCTGAATGATTAGGACATATCTATCATATACCATGGAAATACGAACGTGGCTGCAGATTCCTTGAGCTAGAAGGTGGTGAGTATGGGTAGTTTGATGAAACACCTGGGATTTTGTACCTTAGATAATTTCCTAGAATTCTATCTCTGGACCCAATACGACTCATAGGTACGAGCCATACTGTAACGCCCCGAGTATGTACCCCAGATATTATATGGTGCTCATAATCCCAAAGGACCACAAGCTAACCCATGATTGGCACGTGCTACAATAACTGAGTAATAATACTGTGATAATGCAGAAATTTGGTAGAAATTAGCCATAAGGTTCAAAACTAAAAATAAATACTGAATACTGAAATATCTGTCTGAAAAGCCTATACTCTCTGAACAAGAAGCTGATGGGACAAGTCCCCTACTAAATCTGACTACAAAAATAAATTGAGTACTAAAATACTGAAATAATGTCTATCCTCGAACTACGAGGACTCACCACTATGTCTGTTGTTGATAGATTAGGCTGCTAATTATAATTGGGAGCCCGTGCATCTGAACCTATGATATAAGACATCATAGCAAAAAAGAAAGGCATGTGCAGTACTTTGAATGCACTGGTATGCTAGGTGCGGTAGGTTGAGATGCATTGGTTCATATGCATAAACAATACCAACTAAATGATATGAGTATAACTGAATGAGATTACATATATGAATATGTAAACAGTAACTGAGATCATGATAACACTGGATACTGAGTTTTGAATTACTGATTTACTGATATCTGAGTTTACTGATACTATGTATCTTATAACTGAGTGACTATATCTGACAGTCCTAATTCTGAAGAATTGGTCTGAGTTCTATACTGAGCAGAGTGATTTTACCTGATAGTCCTGAATCTGTAGAACTGAACTGATTTTTATACTTAGACTGAATATGAAACTGAGACTGTGGAAGCTAATCATCTAACCGACATGCCTCTCTCTCAACTAACTGGGGTCCAACCAATAACCCGAGTTGGAAGGGTTTTAGTACCGTGCCACGGGTAAAGACAACCTGAGTCACCCTCATCTAGTAGGTGCTCTGAAAGAGAATAGTGGTACCCACAACTAATAGGTAGGAAACCTCATCAACCCCCAACTAACAGGTTGATGTCTCAACCTACGCTGGCTACAAGTTTAAGAACACAAGGATTGCTTCTTAGGATCACACCCTCTGCTGGCAGGTAAGTCCCCATCCTTGCGTTTACTCGGTGCTGAATCTTACTCCCAACTGAATAGACACTGGACTGAATTCTAAACTGTGCTAGGCTAGACTAATTTGTTACTGATTCATATTATCTAACTGAACTGAATTGAGTTCGCTGGGTTTTGAACTGGTTACTAACTAAGCTCTGAACTGAATACTGAACTAAGACTGATTACTGAGTACTACTAAAATTATTATGTAACTACTATAGCTGTAATAAACAGCTAGGTTTTTCGGGTAATAGATACCCCCATGATTCGATAGCATGAAAAGTAAAACATTGCGTGAATTTAGTAGGATACAATACTTGCTCATTAACGATGCATTCATCTAGAAATTTTACCAAACACTTAATATACATGATCCTATGCATGAGTGAGATCACATATAGCATGATATGCTTAGACTAGTCAAGTCATATTAGCATATTTACAAACACTTCGAGAACATAATCCATGCACATGACACTAACCACATATAGGCACAGTAATTAAAATCCCCATTTATAATTTTAAGGGTTTAGCATGGATTCACATGATTCTAGACAAATATCAAATAACTCCACATGAAACTTGTAACAATAAATGGATTAGAAACCTAATTAATCATCATAACATGAATATGATCAAACCCAACATGAAATTCATGAAACCAATACACTTGAAGTTTTAAAAATACATTCTTTAATTCCAAGGGTGGAAGGGAACCTTGGATGAACACTTTACATACCTTAATTCTTGAATTCTTGAATATTGATGAAGTGTTCTTGAGATGTCCTAGGGTTTTGTTCTTGAGAGAAATATTAGAGAAAGAATGAATTTTTCCCTAGGAATGACTTAATTTCTTGCTTTTGGGGCTGAATAGGAGTGGGAAAATGATCCAAATACTCTTCTGGATGCGGTTTTTAAAGACTAAAAACATGCCCAGTGATGCACAGACCGACGTGCCACATCGTTAGCATCGATACGATGGCCAACGCACTGCGTCTAGTCTATATCGGTTCATAGGAATTTTTATAGGGAGTTGGAGGAAAATATTCCTTGATGCAATAGGCAATGCGGCGCGGTGAGATCACGTCGCTCCACTAGTTTGACCTTTCAACTTGTTTCAAATGAAATCTAAAACTTGTCTGGGAACACCCACTGATATTCCTGATCATGATTCAACCTAAAAATCATTACTTTAAGGTCATGAGGGTCATGAAATAGAGTCTCCACCCTACGAAGGCTAAAATAATACTAAGTCTGAATACTTAGCTAAAATTTTCCAAGTTTGGTACCTAAATTCATGCTTGAATAGACTGATTTAAGATTAGAATTTTGTGGGGTCTTACAATATCTCCCCCTTAGAAGCATTTATCCCCTAATGAGACTGACTAAGCTGAGAAATACTGATAGGCTGAGCTTACACACTGAACATGCATATCTGATGCATGGAACACCTGGCTGAATCTACTGATAAGTTGAGTTTTCAAACTGAACATGCATATCTGATGCATGAATACATAACTGAACTAATTCGTGAATGCATGACTGAATATACAACGGTAATAGATATCAAGTTTGTAACTGTAACTAAACATGGAACTAAGGAAATCTTAGGAAGACTGTTACCTTAGGCTCAAAATACTGATGAACCTGAGATCACTTATGAAACATGCATGAATGGGAACATAAGAAGATAACTCAGCCCTTGAATATATGGCTTACGGATGAGATTGGAAGGTTTAGGTCAAAAAATCTTGGGGGGATTATAGTGTATCTCCCCATTGGGATGTTATGTCCCCTGAAGAAAAACTGAAATAATGTCCAAGGCACCGACGAGCTGAATCATGACTGCATATGGGGGATCTAAAACTGAGGCATGACACCTGAATTGAGCTAAACTCGCAACCACATGGTTCCTCAATCTTGGAATAGTTATATTCATGAGACTTTGGCTAGATGGGAAACCCGACCATACAAATATTGTCTGCCTAATTGCTAAATTGAATTTCTAGTTTTGCAGACTAACTTGTGCTAAAAACCTATATTTGACTAGATCCTTTCTTTGAAACTCTTTCTATAGAGTTCTAGTGACTTTAGGGAGCAAGGAGTCCTGGCATGGCTGAATAAAATATTTGAATAAGAAAATCACATCCTGGCTAAAATTCTATAATATGAGTCGGGGCCTACAAAACATCATCTAAGATGAAGTGACTAAGCTTTATGCACTACAACTACAAATTTTCAAGCTTAGACTTATCCCTTGATACCCTCTTGACTATACTCTCCACCTTAGTACAATATATCATCTGAGACTACAAAAAATATTCACATGGGTGTTGAGCATAAGTGCACAAACTTTCTAACTTATCTGATTATTTGAATGGCTGATAGTTGAATATTTGGTCATGTAATATTAAACTGTGCTTAGTTTGAATAACTAGAGTGGAAAAGTAGAGTATCATGCATACAAGGAAAGGACTGACTGGGTAACGTGAGATAACTAAGAATGAATTTGTGAAAACTATATTATTTTAGAAGATAAGACTAAGCGTATAACATGACTTTGAAATAGTCTATAAACTAAGGTACCAATATACTGATAATTGAATAACTGATAACTGTATGCTATGGTCAAACAGATCTGAAATTGAACTGAGTTACTAATCTAATGATTGGACTGGGATGGGGACAGAGACTGTAATTAAGATAGTAATTGAGACTGTAACTAAGACTATAATTGGGACTATAACTAAGAATGTAACTAGGACTACAATTGAGACTGTACTAGAACTGAATATTAGCTTCTGACAACTCTACCTAGTGAGGTCTGATCTAGACTGAATTCTCCCACTCTGTTCAAGCCTACTCAAATCCCTAAAATTTATTTAGCCACTTAACATCAAAATGACATTCAAGACTATCTTCATAACTACAACGTTGTGTAAAACTAGCATGCAATAATCTTTTCTTAACATACAACATTTACTCTCTCCCTTCTAAGCAACTGCTCATTGCTACATTAATTCATAAGGAGAGTTCACTGAAGGATAAAACATGAGGACCTGAAGCATGAGTGGCACTATGCCGAACTTGACACTTAACTGAAGCTTAAGGAATAGGACATCAACATCCTAGATTTTATTCAGATATCTAAAATGAGGATTTACATGATGAAATCTGAATTTAACTGTTCATTAAAAGTATAGAATAAGTCATGGGAAAAGATCATACTATAGAGCATGACATGAGTACATGAGTCATGAGCTGCATGACTTGATTTTGGAGTTTCTGTATTCATGGAACGTGATTCGTAATCCTGAGTGAACTGGAACTCCTTATACTAGGAATTATAAGCGTACATGATTTTTGTTAATGTGCTCGAATATGAGCTATGATCATAAAGATAACACGTAAGGCATGGGTAGTTATTATGATAGCTGAAGTACAAAACTTTGCACTGAGGTAAGGACGGGTTGGGCATTAACCTCTCCCACTGCTTTTCGATGCACGCTGACATTATTTCTAAAATTTGAAGGCCTAACTTTTTGAGATATCATAATCAGACAGTTCCTGTATACCCATTGGCAATAATAGACTGACCCGCTAGGGTCGAGACTAAGAAAGGTTCTGTTAAGGTTTTAGGCCTGACTTGAAATCGACCGCTATGTAAGGAGTTACAAAGTACAAAGAGCCTTTTGGAACTAATAAGACAAAATATGTAAATGCGAGATCTGTAACATACTAGTGGCCGTATGAGGAGAACCTTCCTAATCTTGTCTGGAATGAAGTACATAAAGCCTATTTGGGCGTTGCTCACTGGTAACACTAGAAGTGGTATCCTGTTAATTCTGGCGATCAGACTGAACTGAAGGATGGTTGGACTGACCCTACTAGCATAAATCTTTTCCCCACTGAGACATTAATCTACACTACTACATCCTATGGCCTGGCTTACCACATCTAATACATACATCATTGTCTACTCTACACATACCTAGGTGATTTTTATCATATTCTTTGCAAAGCGGATGGGTACGACCACTGCTTAGACTACCCTGGGTTCGGGAGCCTGGTGCCCCATCATGACTGTCATTCCTGAACTTTGGTACTGGCACACTAGATGAGGATGAAGATGGAACTTAAGATTTTTTATTAAATTAGGCTGATTGAAATTAAAACTACCTATTCTAACTCTTTTGTTCTCTCTCTCCTTTTTCTTAAGCTTCTGCTCCTTAACCTATTGAGCATAGACCATTATCCTGGATATGTCTATCTCCTTAATTAGCATTGCCATTTTGTACTCCTTAACCACACTATCTGACATCACAGACACGAACTTGCTCATTTTGGACATATTGTCTGCTACTATATAGGGGCATACCTGGCTAACTAAATAAACTTAAAGGAATACTCTTTCACATTCATACTACCTTGCCTGAGATTTATGAACTCTAACACCTTGGCTTCTCTCAGCTCTAAGGAAAAGAATCTATCTAGAAAATCAATAGAAAACTCTTCCCATTCTATGAGAACTATATTTGTTCCCCCGTCTACCCTTCATTTCTTAAACCACATATGAGATACATCTTGTAGCCAAAAGAAATCTAACTCATCACTTTCACTAGAAGTTACTCCCATGATATCTGTGACTTTCTAAACCTGATCTAGGAACTCCTGTGGATCTTTTTCTAACTTAGATCCTGAGAATAAGGGAGGATTCATTTGAGTGAAGTCCTAAATCCTAGCTAAAGTAGTATTGGCCACTAGGTTGGCCTGAACCACATCGAGATATTCATTTTGAGATGCTATGGAATTGGCTAGAGTAGTGAATGTAGCTCTAAATTTTAAATGAGAGACATGCTCATCCAAGGGATCTTCCTGAATAGGACGAGGTACAGACTGACTTTCAGTTCTCCTTTGGTTAGTCTTTTTGTGAGGCATGTTCTATAATCGAAAGGAAAAAAAGGATTAGACTAAGAATTTAGCTTGATCCCATGCTCATTCGCACAACATAAATATTAAATGAAGGGAAACTTTTCCTAAAATATCTCATAGCCTCCTTTCCATAAGTGTTGCGCACTACACACCCATGCACAAGACTATACTAGATTTGGCTTTCAGACTTTCTAGGACTTTTTTGAACTTGCAGCTCTGATACTAAGTTTGTAAAAACCCGAGTCTATACCCTAGATGCTACACGGTGCTCATAATCTCGAAGGACTATTAGCTAACCCATGATTGGTACCTGCTGTAAGAACTAAGTAATAATACTTTGATAATGTAGAAATTTGGGGGAAATTTTCCATAAGGTTCAAACTAAAAATAAATATAGAATTCTAATAACTGAATACTAAAATATTTATTTGAAATGCTCTAGTCTGAAAAGACTCTACTATTAGAACAAGGAGTTGATGGGATAAGTCCCCAACTAACTTCTACTACTGATATAAACTAAGTACTAAAATAATGAAATAATAAGTCTATCCTCAAACTATAAGTACTCGCCACTAAGTCTGTTGTTGGTAGATCAGGCTGCTAAGTATGATTGGGAGCCCGTGCATCTGAAGCTATGATCAAAGAAATCATAGCATAAAAGAAAGGTATGCGTCAGTACTTTGAATGAACTGGTATGCTAAGTGAGGTAGGCTGAGATGCATGGGTTCATATGCATGAACAATAATAAGTGAATGACATTAGTATAACTGAATGAGAGTACATGTATGAATACGAAAACTATAACTGATATCCTGATAACATTGGATACTGAGTTTTGAATTACTAATTTACTAATATGTAAGTTTACTGATACTATGTATCTGATAACTGAGTGACTATATCTGGCAGTCCTGATTCTAAAGAACTCGTCTGAGTTCTATATTGAGTTGAGTGATTATACCTGACAGTCCTGAATCTGTAGAATTATACTAAGTTCTATACCGAGATTGAATGTGAAACTGAGATTGTGGGAGGTAATCATCTAACTTACATGCCCCTCTCTGAACTGATTGGGGTCCAACCTATAACCCTAGTTGGAAGGGTGTAGTATAGTGCCACAGGTAAAGATAAGTTGAGTCACCCTTATCTGGCAGGTGCTCTGAATGACTCCTTATTAACCCTCAACTAGCAGGTTGATATCTCAACCTATGCTGGATATGTAGTTCTAGAACACAAGGACTACTTCTAAGGATCATACCTTCTGCTGGTAGGTGAATCCCCATCCTTGGGTTCACTCAGTTCTGAATCCTACTCTGAACTAAATAGACACTGTACTTAATTCTTAACTATGCTAGTCTAGACTGATCTTTTACTGATTCATACAATCTGACTAAACTGAATAGAGTCTGTTGGGTTCTGAACTAATTACTATCTGAGTTCTCAACTGAATACTGAATTGAGACTGATTACTGAGTACTACTGAAACTATTTTGTAACTACTATAGCTCTAATAAATAGCTAGGAATTTAAGGTATTAAATACCCCCAGGATTCGATAGCATGAAAAGTAAAACACTGCGTGAATTTAGTTTCATAAAATACTTGCTCACTAACAATGAATTCATCATGACATTTTACCAAACACTGTTATACATAAGCCTGTGCATGAGTGAGATAACATAATAGCATGATATGCTTACACTAGTTAAGTCATATTAGCATATTTATAAACACTTGGATCACAAAATCAATTCACATGATACTAACCACATATAGGCACCATAATTAAAATCCCCATTTACAATTTTAAGGGTTTAGCATGGATTCATATAATTCTAGACATATATCAAATAACTCTATAGAAACTTGTAACAGAACATGGATTAGAAACCTAATTAATCATCATAATCAAGAATATAATCTAACCAACATGAAATTCATGAAATCAACACACTTAAATTTAAAAAAGAGATTCTTCAACTCCAAGGGTGTTAGGGACCCTTCGATGAATACTTGACATACCTTAATACTTGAATTCTTGAAGATTGATGAAGTGTTCTTGAGGATTGATCTTTAAATTGATATCCTAGGGTTTTTTTCTTGAGATTAATTTGAGAGAAAGAATTAATTATGCCCAGGGAATGACTTAATTTTGTGCTTTTGGGGATGAATATGGGTGGGAAAATGACCCAAATACACCTCTAAATGTGATTTTTAAAGACTAAAAATATTCTGAGTGACGTGCAGACCGATGCACCATGTCATTAGCATCGACATGATGGCCAACACATTGCATCGAGTCCGCTTTGGTTCATTGGAATTTGCACTGGGAGCTGGAGAAAAATATTCATCGATGCGATGGGAGACTCATCGCGTCAAGATTGTGTCGATCCACTAGTTTGAGCTTTCAACTATGTTTCAAATAAAGTCCAATAAATCCAAAACTAGTCTGGGAACATCCACTGAGATTCCTGATCATGATTCGACCTAAAAATCATTACTTTAAGGTCATGAGGGTTGTGAAATAGAGTCGCCAACCTACAAAGGCTAAAATAACATTAAGTCTAACTACTTAGCTAAAATTTTCTAAGTCTGGAACCTAAAATCAAGCTTTAATGGACTAAGTTAAGCTTAGTGTTTATTGGGGTCTTACACATATGTTGTGGTACAAATGGTATGGTCCAGTGTCATGCCGACCAGTGTTGGTTGGTGGGATGGATTTTGGTCACTGTAATTGATACGACTTAGGGGTGCGAGTCATATTGGTGGTTACAGATCATTTTTTCCTGAACTTAATCTTAGACTTGGTTACTTAGGCTGGATCTAAGTATGAGTGGAGCACCGTGAGCTATAAGTCAGGGACGAGTCATACCCAGGACTCATATAGTGGACAGTGTCTAAATCTTCCTTGGGTTTAAATCTTTTGGGAGTACGGATTAAGGGTACAGATTATATGCTTTGGATACAAATTTGTTGGATGAGTTATATGTCAGACAATGTTTAATTCAAAGGTTTAGGTTGGGATACGAGTGTAGGGTACCACCCGTATTGGGAGGGTACGACTCATGAGGATTGATCGTAACCCTATGATGGGATTTTTGGTGTAACTTAAGTGGGGGTATTCTGGATATTTTTTAACTTATCCTAATAAGGTCCCATAATTTCTAACCTACTGGGAAGGTTATTTTCCCTATTATTTCATTCATTAACACTTAGAAACTCTTATAAACACTCAATAATTCTTTGAAAAGCTTTTGGTCAAGGAAAGCTAGGGTTTCTACTAGAGTATTGATTTGGGGATTGTCTTGGTAATTTATTTCAATCATCATCTTGTTTTAAGGAATGTTCTCTTCCCTCTTTGTTAATTTTATCTAAAGGCATGATTTTTATGAATGTTTTCATGACTTCATTGATTGTATGATTTTGGTTTTCAAATATGATTTAGGGGTTTGGATATTAAATGGTTGGTTATAGTTTGCCATGGTTTTAATTATTCTTTTATATGTATTAATGGTGATTTTGGACAATGGTATTTCATGGGAATGATTTAATGGTAATTGGAATTGGTCTTGGCCATATTATGCCCCCAATGTGTTTGACAAAAAGCTTATAAAGGTATGTTTATTGCATTTACTACTTTTAATGGAACTCTTCCTTGTTGTAAAAATTGGTAAAGGAATTATGCATGGTTTAAATGGCTTGGAATTCTGGATGACTAAAGGGTTATGCTTGAGGGGTACATGGAATCCCCCAAGTGGTTTAACAATGTAAATGGAAGGGCACTTGAAAGGCCCCTTAAACCTATATATGGTTGGCTATGGACAATACTTATAAGTAAGGATTGATATGATGATACCAATATTAATGGACTTTTTTAATAAATGGATAATGGTTTGGTTATTTGGAAATTGGTTTTACTTGGTAATTAATGGCGGGATGTGTAGCAAATCTATGGAATGTGGAGGTCCCATGGGGACCAAAACTAGAAACTCATATTTTTTGTTATGAAATTAGTCTTGGTGACCGTGTTTATGATCTCACACTATATTTTAGGGGATGTACTAGTCATCCCAAGTTTTCTTCCTTGGTCGTGCAGCTACACGTACTAGGGCAATTTCAGTAGGGGAGTTGAACCCGTTGATGAGTGGTAATTTTACCACTCATTTGCACTCAACATTTGAACACATTACCTTGTTTTGAATTAATAAATGAGACATAATTGTAATTACATGCACTAACATCCACACTTTGCAGGCATAGAGTTGATTAGATCAAAAGATGTGGATTGGAGATAAAAATATTCTAAAAGAAGCAAGAAAGTGCAACTGAAGATTTAGAGCAAGAACGGGCCTCGGTTACTGTGGTCATGGTCTGATTAACGGGATCACTGCAGTCAAGCAATGTCGATCAACCATGGTCGTGGAAGCTAATCACGGTTGCGGCCAAGCCTGTCCGATCGCAGCAAGGCGAAAGAATGCAGCCCAAAGGCAGAACTGGATATGTACAAAGTTGATCCCTATTTTGACAAAAAGACTCAAACCTTAGAATAATAAAGATATTCCATCTTCCCCAATAGTTAGGTTTTGTTCTTAAGTTCCTAGCCTTTATTTTTGGAGAATACAATATTGTATAAATTTTGGGTGAAGAATATATTGGAGTAACTTCTAAGTGGAGAAATAGCTCACTTCCACAGGAGATTTGTGGGAGTCCAAAGTTTGAATTAACATTCACTTAAGATACAATAAATCATTTCAATGGATATTATTGGTATATCTTTACTTATTTATCTTATGTGTAGCTAGATCTCCCTCTTAGGGTTATGTATAAAAAGGGATTAAAGTGTGTGTCGTTTGTTGTTATTAGCCTCTATGTAGTAGTTCTTGTTGATGGGGTTTATCATTGCTTGGCCAACTTTATTGGAATTTATGGGTGAAAGATCCAAATACACATATGAGTTTAATGGGTGAAAACTCCAAACACTAGAAAGTTCCAAGCCATCTTGAAAGAAGGATTTTGGGTGAATTTAGGAATCCATATCATCCTTGAAAGAGGGATGTGGAGACCAAATCAATGGTAGACAATTATGTGTGCAGTTTGCTAATTTATCACTATCTTAGACATAAGGGTGGTTATAAAGTTAACCATACCATGGGTGTTGTCGTAGAAATAAGGATGCCTAAATTGAGGTTTCGTTACTAATTATTGACAATACCTATTAGGTATTCGAAAAAAACAATGGGTGAAAGTTTGGTGTTATGTTGAAATAATAGCATCAAAACCTATGACCGAACCTACCTAAAATTGATCTACTAAAGTGATGTTGACTATTAGCATCCATGTGTCACTTCCCGTAGTAATACATAATCCCTAGATTTACGCCTAATTGTTTGCACCATAATTATTCATAGCCCAAATTTATAATAGAAAAACCAAAACAAACATTATTGTAGATACCTATCTCCCCCATTACTATATTTTTGTAACATTTTTTTGAATTTAACAAGTATCCATTATTTTAAATTAGATTGATAGCCACTCACATTTTTCCTCATGGATTAGATCCTGACTCAAAAGTTGGGCAAATATATTGATGATGACCACCTTGAACTTAAATTGATGTGTAAGTTAAGCTTTATCAAAAATGGTACCGTTGTCGGGGAACAATTTGGCATATTAAATCAGTTTGAAATTTTAGATTACTTTCTTGAATTCAAGCTTGTAAACATTTGTTTGTGATTTTCTTTTATTTCTTGTGTTAGGTAGATTTTTATTTTCTTTTACCTATACCCATGGAATCTTTCAACAAATATGATTTTGGTAGTTGAAATTCATATCTTGATGACCCATGTCCATATTTTGATGGACCCCACTTCTGGAGAGATTGTAACTATGCTCCCCACAGAGAGATAGAATCACTATCTCGGTCCTAATGGGAGTATGATTGTTCTTTATGTGGTGGTCTAGATGGACATTGGTGTGATTTCCCAAATGCCCCTTTCCTTTTTTTATGCTTACCAAGTTTCTAGTTCCTCTTATGAGTTTGATAGGTTCTATAATGAGGAGAAGGAAGAGTAACATATCGGGTCCACTAGTCTTAAAGCAATGCTTCTAACTATTTTGGATCAGGTAAATACAACGGGGGATAACATGCAAGATATGCATCGATCCCATAAGGCATTTGGAAGGTAAATAGTCAAGATAGAGGAAATGGGCAGTGAAAAAAATCTGGCAAATACCACTACCTTGCCTATTTCCCAAGAGGGGGCTAATCAAGAAGAGAAACCAAGCTATGATAATGATCTTGGTAGTGAAGAATCCTTGGAGATTTCCTAATCAACCGAATCAAATAATATGAAAGATTTCCAAATAAATAAATGGTGCTAGGGTAAAAAGAAGAATCAAGGCTAATCTCGTATGATGACTCTAGTTCATTTCGGGATGAAGATGTTAAGTAGGAGGCAATTCCGAAGTAGGGAATGGACCTCATTCAAACAACTTTTTGACATTATGCCTCGAGGATGTTATGAGAATAGATCCTCCAAGAAAAATGATAGATTATGCGGAGAAGGGATACGAATCATATATTTTGGGTGTTGACACTCTAAAGGAGCACATGGAAGCCTCACCCTCAATGGCCAAGGAAATCAATTTCTAATGTTCAGTTAGTGGCCAATTGATGTCCTCACCTTTTCACATGGAACCAATCCAGAAATTTGATTTAATTTTGGTTAAAAGGTTCAAGTCTTCAAAATGGCGATATCAAAGCTTGCTTGCCATGTCCTCACATGTTCCAAGTTTCATGTTGGAAGACATGAATCTTCTATCCCTTTGTAGCTCATTATATATTGAATGAAAGTTGAGATGGAGATTCAAATCTTCTATGTGGAAACATAAAATGAGATGGACGAGGAGGCATGCCACACTGTTAAACTAAGCGCTCGATCGGAGGCTACACATCACACCACAAAAAGTGGCTCATATCCTTTTTATTTATGCATGGTAGAGTAGATTTCATTTTTTGTTTTGTTTATGCATAATCCATGAAATGATGGGACTCGGAGGAATATTGAGTTAAAGTGAGAAAAGAAGGTGTGAAATTGGCTTGTTGGATTTAGTAAAAGAGTATAGGAGACCCAATCTTTGGTCTCAGTTACCACCACTGATGTCCATGCCACTGTAGTCGCGGAGGCCATGTGACCATAATCACGGAGCTAGAACTGCGATCATGGTCAAGTCAGTTTAAATGACCATCCAAATGCCAATTTCCCACACAAACTATTCCATAATTCTCTCAAATTCTCTTATTTTTGTGGCTTTGTATTTCCTATCCAAGTGTCATTTAATTCTTAGTAGGTCAACTAAGCTTTGTATGTTGTCCTAACTCCATGATTCTTAACTTAGTTGAATTCTTAGAGCTTGTAATTTAGAGAAAGGCCAGAATCAATGATTTAATTACAAAATGCGTGCTTGTTGATGATTATAGTTGGGGTTAGCTATTGTAGTTGGAGTACACACTAATAGGGAAGTCTTGAGAACCCATATTTAAGCGTTAAACAGTTGAAATGATCATGTACACCATGTATTCGATTTAATGCCCCAATGAGTTCAATTTTAATTCTTTCAAGTTTGGGGCTATATCGCACATTCTAGGCTTAAATTATTTATTCATAATATTTATATGCCTAGTTGAAGAATTGAATAAGGGTTAAAATTGTGTTTTGAGCAGAGCATAGAATCTGTCAGCTAAGGTCTCAATTACCGTGATCACGGTAATGCGGTCGCAGTCACTGCTCCGCCATCACTATACCTGAGGGCAATGTCTACAGGAACCAACATTTTTGCACATCTATTTCTGCCCCAAAACCCTCTATAACACTGCCACATGAGCTTATATGTTTGATCTAGCATGTGTTTAGCATGATAATGCGAATGATGGTCTGAGTTGCACTACTTACAGGTTCTAAGACTCAAAGATGGAATACTTTGACAACACTAGATTCATGGCCACACAATGCTAGAACCTTTACTATGCAAACCTACCAAGAACTAAGTATCTCCTTTATCAACTTAGATAAAGTGAAGAAAAAGTTCCCAAGTTTTCATGCCAAACTTAATCAGACCAGGTGGAGGTGTTTTGCCCCTAGCCCCTATGTTTCTAATGAGCACTGGTTACATGAATTCTATGCTAACCTAATCATAGCTTCTTGTACAAACTCGGTAATGACTATTTTAGGAAGGCAAGTAAACATTGGCACAGAGCTGATCAACGAGGTTTATGAGCTCCCGGATGTTGACATAGAGTCATTTCCTACAAAGAAATGTAAGCCAGGGACTTGGATGGCAGATATTTTATGTTTTTGGAAAGATGTTTCCTGGGCCACTACCAAGAGAAACATTTTAGTGAATGATTTCCTAGCTGAGCCCAGGCTTTGGCTGAATATCATCCATAGTCGAGTGTCGTCGTGCACTCACATGACACTGTCATAGACATACAAGCTTGGATGGTGGCTTGTTCTCACTCCAGCATCGCCCTGAATATAGGAAATATTGTGCACTCAGAGTGGAGGTATTTCAAAAGTCATGGAGGTACACATCTTCTGCTTTCTTCCCTTATCACATAGCTATGCAAGAGGGCAAAGGTGGAAGAGTATGCTACAGATACCTGGGTGCTCCTAGGCCCCCGTATCTTTCTGGTGAAATTTATAGGTTTGGGTTCGCTAGGCAAAATCAAGAAGAGAAAGATAGGCTTGATCAAATCAGTCCATGAGGATACAGACTCTTGCAGACCCTTACTATACACCGCCTTTGATGACATCTTTAGTCAGATGCAGGTAGTGAGGGAACTATTTTCCATACTACCTCAGGGACCGGGAGAGTCCTCCCTTTCTTACAACTTTTACGTAGCTCAATCAAACTATGAGAAATATAAGGAGGAGTAAAATAAGCAGGGAGCCATAGCTTGGAAAGAGGTTATTCAGACTTAGTTGCATCACATAGGGACCTTAGGTATTTGCATGAGATGATGATAAAGAGAAGGGAGAAGAGATATAAGTTCTTCAGGATGTTGTGGAAGGGGTTAAAGGGCATCTTCAAGGTGCTCAAGCCCAATCATCGACTACCTTCACCTAGGTTGGATAGTAAGGACAAGGTCCCGGCAGATTAGTTTGATAGCAATGCTCAACTCACTCACATGTTTGAGGGGCGAGTCAGTCTTTGTCAATAACCCAACTCGCATTGGGGTCGAATCCAAAAGGAGCAAAGTATAAATGTAAAATCCTATGGGTGTTCTAGCTACTAAAAGATCTCCCGAGGTGTAAACAAATACAACATATGAAATAAAATGGGGGAAATGGTTTGAAATTTGTTAGTAACAATCTTTGGTTAACAACAAACTAATTTAGAACTTTTGATTTAGAATTAAGATTTGAGAAGATCTTGGGATTATTCTTCATAAAGGCAAGAGGTGCATCGGTTATTATGAGTTTAACATGAAACTTATTTATTGAGTAAGAGAGAGGCTAGGTCGTAGGTCTTTGTGGTTATTCTTTAAAGAAAACTACGAGTATTTCACCCATTGGATCTTTCGAGTACCTAACAACTGCATAATTCATAATCACCCATAACCTCAATCGGGCATCCCTATTTCTAGGATGATGCCCTTGATATGATCCACACTCCAATCACACTTATTTTTAAGAGAGAAAAAGGTAGTAAACCATAGCCTTGATTGTCCACCATTGATTTATCACCCTATATCCCTCTTTCAAGGATGCGATGAGTTCCCATAACTTTAATTTTATCTTTCTTACAAAGATGATTAAGGGTTTCTAGAGTTTTGTGTTCTCACCCATCACACCTATTTGAAGATTTGGGGTTTTCACCTACAAATTCCAACTATTAAGCTAAAGCAATTGGTGAATTCATAATCAACAACTAAAAATCATGCAAACCCACCAGCACCCATGCACAAATACACTTTAGATCAACATAATCCCAAGACTAAAGAAATTAGCTACTCATGAAATAAGGAGGAAAAATTATACCAACTAATTCTTCCATGGAATCCATAATAATAGAAGGGGAAAATAATCTTCACTTCCACACTTCAATTTCACGACTTCTTCTTCTAATAATAATTACAATGAAAACACAAGAAAAGAGATTTTTCCTCAAATTATAGGGTTTTTTATTGTGTCTCACAATAATTCCACACTAATATATTCCATAATGCCATAGGAAAAAGAATTTGGGTATTCTCTAGAAATTTTTAATCATTCTTCCCAATTTACTAAAATTGTCTGGCTTGTTAATCCTTTTAGGCCATGGTCGCGAAGCTTTGACTGTAATTATGCCTATAGAAGCCTCGATTAGAGATGTACGATCACAACATGTTGACTATCGTGATGGACTGAGATTGCATTCTAAGGACCATGATCACAATACCAGAACCTATATCTATTCTCTACTCAACTGACTGTAATCCTGGGCCTTAGGCTGCGATCGCGGTAACTGAGGCCATGTGTGCTTCAGGTCTTCAACTGCACTTTCTTTCGTTCTTTAGATCATTTTAAGCTCCAATCCATGCTTTTGATCTTATCAAATCTATGCCTGCAAAGTGTGGATATTAGTGCATTTCATCACAATTAATTTTTGAATATTCATTCAGAACAAAGTAATGTGCAAGAATGTTTTGTACAAATGAATGGTAAAATCACGACTCATCAACACCCCTAACTTAAAGATTTTCTCATCCTCAAGCAAAACTACCTCTTACTATGAGACATGATTATCTATGCACAATCTTTTTACCTTAAAGATCACAATGATTTCAACCTTTGTCACTACCACTAGCTACATGCACATGGGCTAGGCTATTTTCCACTACACCCCTCATCATAAGATGCAATATCCCAGGAACCATAGGACTTAAAATAGAAACCAAGCAACAAAAAACCAATACTCTAGAAGTGACTTTTCTTTGACCAAAACTAAGCTATACTCAATTTTCCTCATTGCTCGGGATGTGACAAAATCACCCACCATAACTTGTTCACATGCCAATCTCACAAGAAACAGAACTCCACACCAAGCCACAAAAAATGCCACAAGGAATTTTAAGTGCAAAAACTCTCTCTCACACAAAAGAAATCTCTATGCAACAAGTGTCATACCATAGGCTTGCCCCTATTTTCAGTTCCACTACAAAGAAAGTAAATGTTCGGGGATCTCAAAGGACTTTTTAATCTTGTAACATAGGTTCGGGCTAGTTTAGGATATCATTTGTGACAATATAGCTACACCCTTCCCTGAACATCTACATCACACTATTTAATCCACCTTTTGAACTATGGGCCACTCCTCTTTATGTTCTTTCTTTCCTCGTGCCTATTTTTTGCTTCCATTGTTCACCACTTTTCTTTTATTTCTTTTTATTTCAAATTTTATGCAAATCATTCCTTTGTTGGGTCCTTTCTTTTCCTATTGATTTGTTTTCAATACTAAGGCCTATTAGGCATTTCACCTACAACTTTATGATCCCAAACTTACTTCCATCGATCTTTATCGCCCCCATCATAGGCTTTTAGCCTAAAGTTTCATTTTCAAATTCAAGAAGGGTATGGCTAAATAGAGGGATAAAAAGAATGGTTCATGGTTTGTGATTAGTTTGCCAAAGAAAGGTCCAAAGGCTCAAAATAGGTAACTAGGGATTATATTTATTGCACAGTTAGGATTTTTAGGCTAGAGTGGTTTCCAAAATCACAAATATTTCCTAAGATCATTTCTCCAACTAAATACAATCAACATTAGCTTTGAAAGACTAACGGGGTAAGTTCTAGATAACACAAGTGTACAAGAGATGAATGCAAATAGCTCACCACACATGGCATGCAAAAATCTCCAAGGGAGCTTAAATGTCCCTCCCACTACAGATAAAATTTGGAGTATCTATTTTTATTAATAATTCAAAAATTTACAGAGCCACAAAAAGAGAAAAAGCTTTGTTACAAAATTTCTCACTTCTATGACCCTTATTTTTGAAAAATTTTAGGCAGAGGGAGTTCTTTGTTTTACATTAGCATCACACAATTTTCTACACATGGCACCAACCAAAGCTTTAGTCTCACATTTTTGCTCAGAACGGGCTAACAAACCATATGTCTACTCAGACTTCACCAATGGGTATGAATGCGACCCTAAATAATCAATGCCATAGGTACTTACAGTTCCCTTGCATTGACCTTGATTCCATGGGTACTCAAAATTCCCCTGCATCTATAGCTCAAGAACAAAACATGATGCTTTATCCTTAAGAATGCCGTCACTCAATCTATCCTAGGGTAAAGTTAATCCATAGCTTAAGAGACCCTAGGTAGCCTCACCGCACTACCAACTTAAAGACCTGAAGTGCCCTCATTGAAGTGAATTTAAGAAACATAAGGGTTGAGAAGACTCCCATAAACAGTAAGCATTCTAGGATTCTAATGTCTAGATTGTACCACCAGGACCATAATATCACAGTCGCGATCGCAGTCCAATCGCAGTCTGTTCACTACAATCGTGGTAACTGAGATCGAATTCCCCTTATTTTGCTCTATTTTTTATTTCTTGCACAACCGCTAGTTTTCCAGCTTTACCCTATTTTTTTTGGGCACACCACTTATGTTAAAAGACCTAAAAAACATCCAAATAAACTCTAAATAAGTCAAATATGTGTTGGATCCCACCAAGCTCCTAATTTAACGTCACAACACGACTCTTCTTTTTTACTTCATGGCATCCTTGAAATGAACAAACTCCGCCTTGGAAACCATGGGAATTTTTTCATTGTATCATTTCACCCTTTGGCAATTGATTAAAAATTTATTTCCTTAATGATCTTCCAATTCAGCGGCACCATTTGGATGGATGTTAGAAATCACAAATGGTCCTGACTATTTTGAGCGGTATTTCCTCATGAAGAGTTTCAAATGCGAATTATAGAGGAGTACATTCTCTCCATCATTAAATTCTCACCTTAATATTCGAGCATCATGCCATTTCTTCATTTTATCCTTATAAAATGCAAAACTCTCATAAGCCTTTAGTAAAACATCCTCTATCTCGTGGAGTTTTGTAAGCCGCGCATCAAATGCTTCTCCCTAATTCATGTTCAACTCCTTCAAAGCCCACAAGGCCTTATGCACAAGATCGATGGATAGATGGTATGCCTTTCCAAAAACCAATTTGTAGGGAGACATTCCAATTGTGGTTTTGTAGGATGTTCTATAAGCCTAAAGAGCTTCATCAAGTTGCCTTTCCCAATTGGTGTGGCCTACGTTCACCGTCTTTTCAAGTATTGCCTTGATTTGTCGATTCGAGACCTTTACTTGACCACTCGTTTGGGGGTGATATAGAGTGGCGACTTTGTTCTTAACCCCATACTTATCAAGGACAGCCCCAAACACCTAAGTAAAAAAATATAAGCCGCCATCACTGATGATGGCATGAGGTGTTTCAAACCTTGTAAAACTGTGCTTTTTTCATAAATGAGGTAACATATTTTCTCTCATTGGTAGGGAGTGCGACGGCTTCCACCCATTTGGAGACATAATCAATCGCCACCAATATATATTTATTCCCAAAGGAGCTTATAAAAAAACCTATAAAATTAAATCCCCATACATCAAAGAGCTCTACTTTAAGGTTTTTCTTGAGTGGAATATCGTTCCTTCTTGAAATACCACCATGCATTTGACTATAGCGGCATAATTTTACCCATTTGATGGCATCTCTATGCATGGATGGCCAATAAAACTACATATGAGGATTTTTGCGGTGGTTCAGATTTCTTAATGGTAACCAACATAAGGCAAAGAGTGATAAGCTTCTAAGATATAAATTATTTCAATATCAATGACACACCACCTAATAACACCATCAGCACATTCCTGAAACAAAATGGTTCGTCCTGAAAGTATCATTTTGCGTCAAACAAAAACCATTTCTTTTAATGGTAGCTCAGCCCTTCGGAGAGTACACCACTTGCTAATAGTTGGCAAAGTCAGCATACCATGGTGTATTATTTCTCACAATGGACATGACCAATTCATTGGGAAAGACATCATCAGTTTCTATCTCCTCATGATTTTTATTATTTCTTTCAACGCATGAGAGATGATCGACCACTTAATTCTCACACCTTTTTTTGTCTTTCACCTTAAAATTGAACTCTTTTAAGAGAAAAATCCACATAATTAGGTGCAGTTTTGCTTCTTTCTTGGCCTTGAGGTAATTAAGGGTAGCATGATCCATGTGCACTATTACTCTCGTGCCTAACAAATAAGCGTGAAACTTGTCAAAGACGTACACAACTACCAATAATTCTTGCTCGGTGATGGTGTAGTTGCATTAGGCATCATTCAAGGTTTTTCTTGCATAACATTTAGGATGAAAGAGTTTGTCCTTGTATTACCCTAGAAACGCACCCAATGAAATACCATTTGTGTTGGACATTACCTCGAATAGGGATGACCAATCTGGGGCCACAATAATAGGGGCCAAAATTCAAAATACTTTAAGATGTTCCAAAGATTTCAAACATGACTTATAAAATTTGAATTTAGATTCTTTTTCTAGAAGTGCCCACCTTGGGTGAGCTATCTTGGAAAAAATCCTTGATCAAATGTTGGTAGAACGAGGCATGACCTAGAAAACTCTGAACACCCTTTACAAAGATAGGAGGTGGAAGCTTGGAAATTACCTCAACCTTGGATTGATCTATTTGAATGCACTTTCTAGATATCTTATGGCCTATTACAATGCCTTTTTTGACCATAAAATGACACTTCTCCTAATTCAAAATAAGGTTTGTCCCCATGTATCTTTCAAGAACCTTGCTTAAATGTTAGAGGCATGACCTGAAAGAGTTTCCCACAATCGAGAAGCCATCCATAAACAGTTCCATAGTGTCATCAACCATATTTGTGAATATTGATATCATAGAATATTGGAAGGTTTTCGGGGCATTGCTCAACCCAAAGGGCATTCGCTTAAATGCAAATGTCCCATATGGTCAACTGAAAGTTGCCTTTTATTGATCCTCTAGGGCGATAAGAATTTGATTGTACCCTGAGTAACCATCAAAGAAATAATATCATCCTCTCCTGGTGAGACTATCTAGCATATAATCCTTAAAAGACATTAAAAAAAAGTTCCATCCGATAAGTCGGGTGGGGATAAGATCATTCCTTTCATTTTTAACTACTGTGATGCCACCCTTTTTTGATACTCACAATACCAGGCTCACCCAAATACTATTGGATATAGAATAAATCACCCCCATTTCAAGCTACTTTATGATTTCTTTCTTTACCACCTGTTGCATGGGTTAATTAACCTCCTTTTGTGTTTCAAACTCGGTACATGATCTTGCTTGAGTATAATTTTGTGATAGAAAATGTCAGGACATATTCCAATGATATGCGCTATCATCCAACCAATGGCCATGGATTTTATTACCACCATCTTCAATGCTTCTACTTGCAAGGAGTTAAGGTCACTTTCAATGATAATTAGTAAAGTATTACCCTCACCCAAGAACGCGTACTAGAGATATAGTGTCAAAGGCTTCAATTCAATATTTGGAGGATCATGTATGGATGGTTTTGTTGGTGGGCTCTTGCTATTTTTTAGATCAAGGTCCAACTTTACCTGGTTCTTCGTGTGAAATCCAAGCTTCCTTAAAGATGCAACAATCTCATCATACTCTTGCATTCTATCCTTTTCAAAATTACATAGCATTTCTACCAAAGGATCATGCAACAATCTCACATCAACATGGTTGGTCACTTCCCCATCAACAATATCAATCACCGATATGACTTGAAATTCCATTGGTTGCTTCATGGATTTATATACGTTGAAGGATACCTCCTCATCACTCAACTAAAGTTTTATCTCTCCAAATTCCACATCAACAAAAGCTTTCCAGTATTTAAAAATGGTCTCCCAAGGATAATAGAGACTTCCACATCCATCACAAAATCTAAAATAACAAAGTCAGACAAAAAGATGAACCCGTCCACTTTTACTAGTACATCATGGAGAACACCCATTGGAATTTTGATGGATTGATCGTCCATAAGCAACTTAATTTTTATGGGTTTTGGATTCCCTAATACAAGCTTGTGGAATATGGCATAATACATTAGGTTTACACTTGCTCTGAGATCACACACCGGTTTTGCAAACTTGAACAAACCAATGGTGCGTGGAAATATAAAAGTGCAGAGGTCTCGCTTCTTTTCCACATAGGTGGTTGTCATGAAGGAACTATAATGATAAGTTACCTCAATTGCTTAGTCCTCCACAAGTTTCATTTTAGGTACCAAATCCTTCATAAATTTAGCATACCCCAACATTCTTGCAAGTACTCAATAAGAGGAATATTGATAGATAGGGTACTATATTTATCGAACAACTTGTTAAGCTTTACATGTTCTCTTTTTCTCAAGACTATTTGAGGAAAAGTGGGAGGATAGTTTTAGAGAGCAGTGGGATAATTTGACAATCATTAACTATTAGCTTACCCATCAAAAGCTTACTTAGATTTGGTTCTTCATCATTGGACACTTTCCTCTTTGCTTTTGTTTCCTCCCTATTTTGCATTACTTAATGTTGCCTTTCCATGAGATACTCTCATATTTGTCTTAATTTTTCCTCTGGTTGGTCAATGGCAGTTGAGTGGGACGTAAACATTTGGTAGAGAATAGAGAAATAACTTTGCATCTTATTCACCATTTTGCCGGTCCTCTCAACACTACTCAAGGTCTGCATCAATATATCTTTATTGATTTCTTCTTTCCTTTCACATTATGCCAAACCTGGGCTTCCCTGGTTCCGACCTTGATTTCCATCTTGTCCTTGAGAAGCAAGATGGAAATCCTCTGAGATCTTAGGGACCATATCTAATGTTCCATCATTCACTTCTTATTACGCACCTTTACATAGTTTCGCTTCCCTTCAATTTATCACACTTACATTTTTCATCGAGTTTCCCAAGATATGATCGACGAGGATTTTGAGCTATGACATTACTTTGACCATATTTTCCTCTTTATCTCCTTCTTCTCTCTTTTTTCTTGGTGCATAAAGGATGAGAAGGGAGCCCCCATAGCCACCTTAGCATCTTTTCTATCCAAACCTCTACACAATAGTTCTACTTGATCCAAGAATTTTGATGCAATTCCATATGGCATGTTAATGAATGATAGACTAGTTGAATTGTCCATGATGGACTTATTTAGTATAACCAACGCCCTATAAAAGATTTGGATAAGCATCTTCTCCAATATCTCATGGTTGGGGCATTTTAAGAGTGTATGCTTGAATCTTCCCCAAGCACCATACCACGGTTCTTCATGGTATTGGTGAAAATTAACAATCTTGTACCATAATTTCAACATTTAAAAGGGTGGGAAGTATTGACTTAAAAAGACCTCCATAATATTTGCCCATGACATAATGGATCTGGAGAGCAACGATCTTAGCCATAGCACCACTTTTCCTATAAAAGAGGATGGTAAAAGAGGTAGCTGGATAGACTCTTGGGATATCTATGTAAAATTAAAAGGAACACAAATTTCTATGAAACCCTTCAAGTTTTGGGGTCCTCATGGGCTTCTCTAAAACAAATTCCCTTTAAATGGAGTAATTGCATCATTACACTTGTGACACAGAATACTTCATGCTTTATAGCGTGGGGAATACGAATAACACTCTCATGATCATCGGCACCAAGATAGCCCGATTCCTCTATACTCATGATTATGTCGAAATAAGAATGCTTACCTATTGAAAAATCCAAAACAACAACGAAATTAAATCATACTCACCATGGGTACACCCAAGTAACAATCACACTGCACAAGCAAAATCTATATTGCATCTACGGTAACAACGCTATTTTGATAATACTCAAATCATTCCCATATTTGAGGGTTGAGGCAGTCATTGTCAATAACCTAGCTCACGTTGGTGTTGGATCTACAAGGAGAAAAGTGTAAATTTCAAATCCTATGGGTTTTTTAGTTACTAAAAGATTTCCCAAAGTGTAGAGAAATGCATTATATGAAATAAAGTGGGGGAAATGGTTTTAAATTTTTTTGTAACATTCCTTGTTTCAAAATACACTAATTTAGGACTTTTGATTTAGAATTAAGATTTGAGAGAATCTTGGGATTATGTCTATCTAAAGGAAAGGAGTGCATGGGTTATTTAGAGTTTAACATGAAACTTAGTTGTGGAGAAAAAGATAGGATAGGTCGGAGGTCTTTGTGGTTAGTGCTTCAAAAAAACCACAAGGATTTCACCCATTGGATCTTTCGAGAACCTAAAAGGTGCATATTTCATAATCATCCAAAACCTCAACTGGACATCCCTATTTCTAGGATGATTGAAATTCTAATCACACTTCATTCTAAAATTGCAAAAGGTAGTAAACCACAGGTTTGATTGTCCACCATTTCCGTGTCACCCTATATCCATCTTTCAAAGATTAAATGAGTTCCCATAACTTCACTTTTATCCCTCTTTAAAGGATAATTAAGGGTTTCTAGAGTTTGGGGTTCTCACCCATCAAACCAATTTGACGATTTTGGGGTTTTCACCTATAAATTCCAAATTTTAATCTCAATCAATGGTGAAATGTAATCAACAACTAAAAATCATGCAAACCCATCAACACCCATACACAAATACACTTTAGTTCAACATAATCCCAAGACTAAGGAAATTAGATACTCATCAAATAAGGAGGAAAAGTTATACCAAATATTTCTTCCATGGCATCCATAGTAATAAAAGGTGAAAAATAATCTTCACTTCCACACTTCAATTTCACTAGCATCTTCTTCTAATAATAAGTACAATGAAAATACAAGAAAATAGATTTTTTCTAAAATTCTAGGTTTTTTTTCTCACAATCCTTCCACACTGATCTATTGCATAATTCTATAAGAAAAAGAACTTGGGTCTTCTCTAGGAATTTAGAATCAGTCATACCAATTTACTGAAATTCCCTAGATTGCTAATCCCGCTAAGCCATGATCACGGAGCTTTGATTATAATCACGCCAGCTGCAGCCGTGGATAGAGATGTGTGATCACAATATGTTGACCTTCTTGATGGACCGCGATCATGGTACTTGAAGCTATATCTATTCTCTGCTCAACTGACTGTGATCAGGAGCCTTAGGATGCGATCACGATAGCTGAGGCCACGTTTCCTTTAAGTCTTCAATTGCACTTTTTTTCTTTCTTTTGATCATTTTAAGCTCCAATCTATGGCTTTTGATCTTATCAACTCTAAGACTGGAAAGTGTGGACATTATTGCATTTCAACATAATTATGTCTCGTATATTCATTCAAAACAATGTAATGTGCATAATTGCCGAGTACAAATAAGTGGCAAAATCACCACTCATCAATGGTGATGGTGTATAGTCAGTGGGAGAGAGCAGGTTTTGTTGCAGATTCTGGGAGACAACTATTACTCTTGCCTTGTAGCACATGCGGTGAGGATACTCTCTTCCTTTTAGTTGGGGGTGCCCCCAAATTTGTATTATTTTTGAGATGTGTTGTTGGATATTTATTTTTATGCTATTTTAGGATGACATTCTGGTTTTTCTTTATTTTGGGGATGCTACATTTTTGGGCATCCTAATAATGCCCACATTTTATAGATTAGCATGTGGTGTTAGTTTTAGTTTTTCTTTTACTTGAATTTTATTTTGATGTTGGGATGCATGACTAGCTGTGACCGATGATAGATTGAGTGACGATATTCTTAAGGGTAAAACATCATGTTTGGGTTTTGAGACATAGATATTAGGGAATTTTGAGTACCCATAGAATAAGTGTCATAGATGTAGGGGAATTATGAGTACCCGAGGTTTGTAGATGCATGGAATCCTGAGTACTCGTGGTATTGCAAAATTGTAAATTTAAGATCACATTGTGCATAATTGGTGAAGTCTGAGTATCCAAATGGTTGGTTTGCCCATTTTTAGCCGAAATGTGAGACTAAGGCTTGGGTTGGTTCCTTGATGTGGAAAATTTTGGGGGGCTTAATGTAATATGAACAGCCCCCTCTATCAAAATTTTTTAAAAATTAAGTACATGGACGTGAGCAATATGGTAACAAAACTTTTTCTATTTTTGTTGCTATGTAAATTTTTGACTTGTGAATAGAAATAGATACTCAAAATTTTGTCTCTAGTGGGAGGTACATTATATCTCCCTTGGAGAATTTTGTATGTCATGTGTGGTGAGATTTTTGCATTCTATTCTTGTATACTTGTGTTATCTAGAACTTTCCCCGTTAGTCTTTCAAAGCTAATTTTGATTATAGTTGATTGGAGAAATGAACTTACGCGATCTTTGTGACTTTGGAAACTACTTTAGCCTAAAAATTCTACCCATGCATTAAGTATAATCCCTAGTTATCCATTTTGAGCCTTTGGACCTTTCTTTGGCAAACGTATTACAAGCCATAAACCATTATTTTATCCCTCTTTTGAACCAAACCCTCCTTATACTTGAAAATGCAACTTGAGGCTAAAAGCCTAAGTTAGGGTGGTAAATATTGATGGAAGAGAGTTTGGGGACACAATTTTTGTAGTAAAATGTGTAATGTGCATAAGCTTTGAAAATAAATGAATAGAAAAAGAATGTGTTCAATAAAGGAAACAATTTCATGAAAGTTGCAAGAAAAAGGAATGAAATAAAAGTGATGAACAAAGGAAGAAAAAGGTGGCATATGAAAAGAGAAAAAATAAAAATGAGTGGCGCATTGTAAAAAAGATGGATTAAATAGTGTGACATAGATGTTCAAAGAAAGGTGTGGCCATGTTTGTCCTAAATGATATCCTACCCTAACCCTAACCTACATTACAATCTTAAAAAGTCCTTTGAGATCTCTGACCATGTAAGTTCTTTGTAGTGGTGATTGAAAATAGAGGCAAGCCTATGGTATGAAACTTCCTACATTGAGATTTATTTTGTGAGGGAGAGAGTTTTTGAACTTAAAATTCCTTATTTCATATTGGTATCTTGGTGTGTGGAATTTTCTTTCTTGTGAGGTTCACATGTGAACAAGTTGAGGTAGGTGATTTTGTCACCCTCTGAGTGTTGAGGCATATGGATTATAACTTAGTTTTGATTAAAAAGTGAGTCACTTCTACAGCATTATTTGTTGTTGCTTTCTTGCTCTTTGAAGTAATATGTAACCTTGGATACTGCATCTTACGAAGAGGGGTGTAGTGGAAAATAGCTTAGCCTATCTGCAATGAGCTACTTGTGGTAGTGACTTAGGTTTAAGTCATTGTGATATTAAATGCATGAAGTTTGGGTATAGAAATTGTCTTGTGGTAAGAGGTAGTGTTTCTTGAGGACAAGAAAAAGCTTTAGTTAGGGGTGTTGATGAGCTATAATTTTACAACTCATTCTCACTCAACATTCATGCACATTACCTTGTTTTGAATGAATAAATGAGACATAATTTTGATGAAATGCACTAATATCTGCACATTGTAGGAATAGATTTTATTAGAAAAACAAATATGAATTTAAGTTAAAAATGATCAAAAGAAAGCAAGAAAATATAGCTGAAGACTTAGAAAAGGAACTGGACTCAGTTACTGTGGTCATGGTATGATAACTGCAATTGCGGTAGTCAATCAAAGTCAATCAACCGTGGTCACACAAACTAATCGCGGTTACGGTAGCCATGGTCACGGCCAAGCCTGTCCGATCACGATAAGGCGGAAGAATGCAACCCAAGGGTAGATTTTGAAATGCACATGTCTGATCCCAATTTTGACAAAAAGACTCAAACCCTAGAATATTAAAGATATTCCATCTTGCCTAATAGTTAAGTTTTGTTCTTGAGTTCATAGCCTCCATTTTTGGAGAAGACAATATTGTACAAATTTTGGGTGAAGAATACATTGGAGTCACTTCTACATAGAGAAATAGCTCACTTTCATTAGATATTTGTGGGAGTCCAAAGTTTGAAGTAACATTTACTTAAGCTTTGAAAAATTATTTTAATGGAGATTATGGGTATATCTTTACTTATTTATCTTATGTATAGCCAGAACTTCCTCTTGGGGTTATGTATGAATAGGGATTAAAGAGTGTGTGGTTTGTTCTTGTTAGCCTCTATTTAGTAGTTCTTGTTTTTGGGTTTATCATTACTTGACAAACTTGATTGGGATTTATGGGTGAAAGCTCCAAATACCCATATGGGTTTGATAGGTAAAATATCCAAACCTTAGAAAGTTCAAAGCCATCTTCAAAAGATGAGTTTTGGGTGAACTTTAAGAATCCTTATAATCCTTGAAAGAGGGATGTGGAGACCAAAGCAATGGTAGATAATTATGTGTGTAGTTTGCTAATCAATTACTATCTTAGACATAAGGGTGGTTAATGAAGTTAACTATACCATGGGTGTTATCCCAAAAATAGAGATGCCTAAATTGAGGTTGGGTTACCAATTGTTGAACACACCTATTAGGTATTCGAAAGAATCAATGGGTGAAAGTTTGGTGTTTTGTTGAAAGACTAGCATCAAAACCTATTACCGAACCTACCCAAACTTGATCTACTAAAGTGGTGTTTACTATTATCATCCATATGTCACTTCCCTTAGTAATATATAATCCAAAGATCTGTGCTTGATTGTTAAACACTAATTATTCATAGCCCTAAATTTATATTAGAAAAAACAAAAGAAAAACATTTGTGTAGATACCTATCTCCCTCATTTTTATATTTTTATAACATTTGTTTGAATTTAACAAGTATCAATTATTTTGAATTAACTTGATCACCACTCACATTGTTCCTCATGGACTAGACCCCGACTCTAAAGTTTGGAAAATATATTAACTATAATCGCTTTGTACTTAAATTGATGTGTTAGTTAAGCGTTATAACCCATATATCCCATGGGTGGTTTAGGACAGCCAAGAAACACAACCCAGTTAAATATTTAAAAGACATGCTAAACCTGATCCCTTTCTCGGCATACATATAGCTCATGGGTGGTTTAGGACAGCCAAGCTAAACAACCCAGGTAAAGGTTTTAAATGCATGCTAAACCCGATCCCCTTTCTTGGGACCTATATATATATATGTATGGTTGTGTGCATATGGTTGATTTTATAAATGGCATTATTTTATCCTTATCCTGAGAACATGCAAGTGTTCACCCACTAACCTATCTACTGGCGGCTATATACCCACGCTATACGTGAACCAGCTGTTCTACTTCTCCTATATAGTGATTGACTCGGGGACAACACTTGGACTAAAGTGGTAAGATTCCATTCTTTTGGAAGGCTCCATTTCATGTTATGAACATTTTTAGACATTTTAGTTTTATTCTTGATATTAGTTTTGGCTATGGTTGGGGGCATGTCCCTACTAAATTTTATTACTCTTTTGGTTAGAGGGTTTGTGTCACTTCTATGGGTTAGAATGAGAGGGATCGGTGTTGGTGTCATCCTGGGAGTTGGAATAAGCTGGTGGGCTGACGTCATTGGACGATATTTTTGGTTATTCCATCCTATTTCATTTTGGGATTAATTATATTATGTTTTGGAACATCTTTGGTTATGGCCTGGTTTATGTCCCTTGTCATTGGGTCAGTGATGGTTGTGACCTTACTCCAGATTCTTCATGAGAGTTGTCACACTATCTTGAAAATTCAACCAACTAGGGTAGGCGGATGGAAGTTGGGTTGGGTAACGGGTGTGGTCTTCGATCTCGGTTGGACTTGGGATGGCCATTATGATAAGGCCCCTTATTGGGTCATATAGAGTTAGCTTTTATCTTATTTTCTTAGAGGTTTCTATCATAGGACATCCAATACGTAGACAACTTGATAGTGCGACTTAAAATTTCTGACCCAAGGAGGATTCTTGCTATTTTTGGGGTAAGGTCTTTGGTATTTGAGCAGATTTAGAGTCGTTAGTTTGAGGATATGGGACTTTCTGTCATTCATGATCAGTGGATAATCATGAAGTCCAGGAGGGCATCTATAGATTCTGAGGGTATTTGTAATGATCCTCCAGTTCATTTAATTTATTTTCTCTTATTTTCACTGCTTAGAGCTTTCCAATTGCTACTCTAAGTCATTTATGACTTACTGGAGCTGAAAGTTTCGTTATCAGGCAGTTTGTCTGCTATTTAGATCTAATTCCTTATTTTGAAGTCTTTACTGGTTCAAATTTGTTAATGGGTAAAAAATTCATTAAAGCAACCTCTTATACCAAATTTGATAGTCCGAACAACTCAGAAATGTCAATTTTAGGCTAGGTGGACTCTTGTCCCGATGCTTTTAGAAATAACACATGGGTATGGGACTAAAAATTTTTCAAGACAACCTCGGATGGAACTTTTAGTTTTGCCATTGAGTTTAAAACATCAAATTTGATAGGGAAGAGTAGTCCATTTAGTTATACAGGATTCTGGATTAATCCCGAGGGGTTGGCGGAGATTTGAAAAATTCCATGTCTCGGCTAGTGCTGGTGCTGGTGCACCGCAAAATCACCCTTTTTGGTTGCTTAAGTGAAAAGTCCACTAAATCTTAAGGACCATCACTTAGCGATTGGGCCAGCCCAGCAGAGGTCTGCTTAAGCGGCAGCCGGTAAAGCAATAAGAGACAACTTAAGTGTTACCCGACAGACGCAAGTTACCATTTAAAAAAAAACTAGGTCGCTTAAGTTGTGTAAAACCCCACTTAGCCTATTTTTTACAAATTTTATCCATTCCCAAGGATCTTAAACCCTATAAAATGGGAAAACATGAGAGAATTATTTACTATTGATTTTAGATACTAAGCAATAGCCCTAAAATATAGGAAGAAATACTATCTTAGGACTATTAATGGATTGCTTGATATCTATAAACAAATTTAGATACCTTATCCTAGTCTGGCATAGAAATTACCAAAAAATGGATTTTAGGGATTAGAAGTTGGCCCTCCGGCCTAACATAAGCCAAGACATGTGTTGGTTTTTGTAGACTTATTTACACATATTGAACCTGTATTAATGATTATTTTGGGAATTTGAGAATATTGAATACTTAATGTGTATGCTAGTTTGGTATTGGGTTGTTGGTTCTAATTTGGGGTAAAATCTAGTGGTTTATTGATATAGTTTAATTTTATGGTTTCTTGATATGACTTATGGATTTGGTTAATTGATATGGTATATTTATATGAGTTTTGGTTAAGGTCTGGCAATTAATGATGATATTGATAATATGAGTTCTGGTTCAAGTCTGGCAATTGATAAGGATATTGATACTATGAGTTCTTGTTCGAGTTTGGCAAAAGATGTTATGATATTCTTACAATTAAGGATGATATGACAATGATGATATGAGTTCTGGTTTGATTTCGACATTCAGAGTTGGGTATCACAATGTTGTGCATGAATAACAATGTTGTTGGAGCTTATTTTCAGCTTTGGCCTTTTACCTTGACTTAGCTTATTTTATCGTATATCTTATCATATTTATATCATGATTAAGCTCAGTTGGCTGATGATGCCTACTAAGTACCTATGGTTTTTTTACTCATACTATACTTATGTACTTTTTGGTGTAGATACGAGTACTAGTTGTTGCCATTGACGTGATATTCGGGCTAGATAAATTTCAAAGATTAGGTGAGCTCTTGCAGTCGGAGTTTCCCTTTTTTCTTCTATTATACATATCTAGTCTTTCATTTTTCAAGACGGGTTGTATTGTACAGTTTCAATACTCATGTTTCATTTTTAGTAGCTCTGTATTACTAGGTCATGGGATGATTGTTGATCTTTTATCTATCTATTATACTAATATGACTATCTTATTGCTATTTTAATTCATTAGTTGTTGATGTTCAACTTTTAGGCCATTTTCCACCAAGTTAGCCCATTTCTTATAGACACGATCTATAGTTTGGCTTCCTTACTGGCGAGATAAAGTAGGTGCCATTATGACTGATAAATAGCGCTGTGATAGTATTTTGAGGTTTGATGGCCGCATTCATGTTCTATAGGTTTTGATTTGATTTAGTCGTTATTGAGTATGTCTCACAACTCCAAGTATATTCATCTTAGGAAAGATAAGATGTATAGGGACTTGATGCAATATTATGGACGGAGTGTCATGAAGAGAGATATGGCAGACTTTGTAGCTCATTGCTTCTGTTGTCAGCTGGTAAAGGCCGAGCATCAAAGGCCTGGCCGCTTGATTTAGAGATTTCACATTCATATGTAAAAAGGGAGAGCAGCACTATTGTAACAACCCAAAATCATCTCCCGGGATGTCACATGGTGCTTAGGGCTACAAGTATCCCGAATATAACCCTTTAAGCCTATCACTTCTCAGAATAACTCATTCAAGAAGAAATACACAAAACACTAGCACTGTCATATCAAATAAAAGGAAATACGAAGGTAATACTCGGTCCAAACGTCCACAAAACTGGAAATCCCAACACAACCACAATTTGATAACTAGTATGACAAAGCCTCTACTACTCCTTGAACTAGAGAGCCGTTGGGACAGGTCCCCGACTGACTCAAACTGGACTGAAAGTAATAGCATAACCACTGAAATATTGAAATATCTGAAGATAGGCCGTCGAACAATAAGGACTCACCACTAGAGAAATGTAGACAAAGGTACTCGGGAATCACTGACGAGACTGGGACTGAGCAATTGAACCTACATTATAAGACAATGTAGCACATAGAGGTATATGTGGATCAGCACTAGGGAATGTACTGAGTATTTGGGGGGTGCATGTAATTACATAAAACAATATTAATACTATTTAATCAAATCATGCATGCAAATAGTAATGACTCACATGGCTTGAATAGGTCTAAAATGTAAAGCTCATAAATCATGTAGAATGAAGCATGTAACACAAATCTCATTATTCATTATACTTTGGCTTTAAAATCTGTACTCTTCACTTATTCTCATTACTCATAGGCTAAAGAAAACTTTAAACAATACTTTCAACTCATGCATATATCTCTTGGGGATTAAAACTTCTTTAATGCTCAAGAACTTAGAACTCTTTTGAACTCAAACACTTGGAACTCAGAATCATATAAGTCTTTAATACTTCTTCCTTTGGAAAATAATCAAAGCAGTTCATTCATTTTAGAATATATCTCATCCCAAATCTTTAGGAAAAAATATTATATCTCAATGGAAAATACTTTAATTTTAGGAGGTTCTCTTAATCGAGATAAACCATGCGAGATACATAGAGTCCAATGTTTTGTCCTCCTAAAGAAGAAACCTCACGTTGGGGAGAGGCATCATACTCTTGCCAAGGAGTATAACCTAAACTCAGTGATCACTTATCTCAGCCTCGGGTCTAATCATCTTGGCCTTAGGCCTAAAATCTCAAACCTACAGTGGCACGTAATTCTGGGGTAAGAAACTGTGGTAAATTACCCAAATTAGTGCTAAATACTACTCCCTTTAGTTTATCTCGCTCATCTCATAGAAATCCACTTTCAAAAATAATCTCATAGTTCATAAAAACCCAATAATCAAATCTGTAATCTCATGTGGTAGAGTGGATATCAAAACTCTATGACCATTACGTCAAAACATTTCTCAATAATCTAAAAATACTCAAATCATGGGTTTTTATAGCACAATAGTTCATAAGATTGAAAGTCTCAAGTAGGTCTTAATGACCCATAATTCAATCTCAAGTTAAAACTCATCATAATGCATAATAGATAGCGCATAGATTCATAATTCATGTAGAAATCTGGAAGTTACAACAATTTGTCTCAAAATATCAACATACTCATATACTTCAATTTTTGGAACATTGAAACTCTTAAATTTTCAAGGAATAACAACATAGGGTATAAACCCAGCTTCAATTTTTTAAGAAAACATGCAAAATCATTTTATTAGACTCTCAATTCATGGAAAACATCAAAATCTTGCAACCAATAACAATGGATGAAAAAGCCTAACTCAATTTCATGTAAAATCTCATAAGTTGAAAAAAATTATAGTTTAAATAAGCCTTTGGGCACAAGGGTGAAAGGATTACCCTTGTTAAAAACCCCACATACCTTAGATTTTGAAATTGGATGAACAAGCTTACTTCAAACTCTTTTCCTTACTCTTGAGTGAGGGTTCTTATAACCCTTGAACTTGGGAAACTCAAATCTCAAATCAATTTGTAGAATCAATGGTGAGTTATTGGATTTCTTGGTGAAGGGTTTTAGATTTGATCTTGAGAGAGAAACCCTATCTCCCTTGTGTTTTGGATGATGAATGAAGCCATTTGCTTCGCTTCGAATATATCTGGTCGGTAAAAGAGTGGAAAATACCAAAAAGCCCTCTTTAAAATTAGTTAAAATTACTAAATGGGGGCTGCAAAAGTCAGAGCAACGGTTCATCGATAACCTGATGGTCCGTCGGATCGTTCGTCGCACGTTGGCCAGGATAAGACCACACTACCTCAGTGGCAACTGTCTGAGCGAAGGTCCATCACAGCCTTGATGGTCCATCGTCCTGGCTATTGCACTTGGGCCAGGAAAGGGGGTTACTGCCTTGGTTGTGATGGGCCAAGCGACGGTCCATCGCAGACTCGAAGGTTCATCGGATCGTCCATCGCACCTGGGTGGTTCCGAAAACTCTCACTAAAACGGCCATAACTTCTCAGCCCGATGCCTAATTTGGACGAAATTGGTATCATTGGAAAGGTAATTCAATTCTTTACTTGACCAAAAGTCAAATTTAAGAAAATTCTATACGGTTTAAATACTAATCATTTGGGAAGTCTCTTCTCAATCTCTTAGGGCCGGAATTACACTTCACTTGACACGCTTAAGGCTCAAACTACAAGGGAACTTTACGGGGTCTTACAATATCTCCCCCTTGGAAATATTTGTCCTCGAACGTCGCTAGTTAGACTAGGAACACAGGAAAACAGAGTACACATAGCTGAAGAAATTTGCTAAATGGGCTCAAAATCTTTCTAAACTCTTGAATACCTCAGAAATTTCAAGAACTCATGCAAGAATAGATATATAGCTGAACTTTAGATTAGAAGGGCTAAATTAAGGAATAATAATACCTTCGGATCGATCTAACTCACATAAAAGAGGTGCGGGTACTTGGCTTGTATGCCTGTTTCTGCCTCCCAAGTAGCACCCTCAACTGAACGGTGTCGCCCCAACACTTTGACCAAGGGAACCTCTTTGTTCCTTAGTCGACAGATTTGAAAATCTAGGATCTCAATGGAAATTTCATCAAATGAAAGACTGTTCTGAATATCAGCACTCTCTAAAGGGTCTACCACAATGGAATCACCAATATGCTTCTTAAGCATAGAGACATGAAAAATAGGATGAACGGCTAACAACTCCACAGGCAACTCAACCTCATAGGCTACTTTCGCAACATGGCTCAAAACTCTATATAGGCCAACATAATGTGGCCTAAGCTTTCCCTTTTTACCAAACCTCTTCACCCTTTTCATGGTGGAAATCTTCAAGTACACCAAATCACCTACATCAAACTCAAGATCTCTTCTCCTCACATCGGCATATGACTTTTGATGAATTTGAGCTATCTTTAACCTCTCTCTAATCAACTTAGCTTTCTTCATAGCTTTAAATACTGGATCAGGCTAATCATGGTAGCTTCACCTACTGCAAACCAACCTATGGGTGATCCACATCTTCTACCATACAAGGCCTCAAATGGTACCATCCCAAAGGTAGCATGGTAACTATTGTTATAGGAGAACTCTATCAATGGCAAATGCTTATCCCAACTTCTTTTGAAATCAAGAGCACATGCCCTGAACATGTCTTCTAGGTTCTGAATGGTCTTCTCAGCCTGACCATTTGTCTGCAAATAAAAATCGGAACTCAAAGGAACTTGGGTACCAAGACCCTGCTGAAATACCCTCCAAAACTACGAAGTAAATTGAGTCCCCATATCCAAAATGATAGACAAGGAAAATCTGTATAGCCTGACTAACTCTCGTATATACAATCTAGTATAATCGTCAGCTGTATAAGATGTATGCACAGGTAAGAAATGCACGAACTTAGTCAGCCTGTCTACAACAACCCAAATGGAATCATGATGACGCCGCAAAAGAGGTAACCCAATCATGAAGTCCATATTCACCACCACCCACTTCCAAGTAGGTATACAAAATTCTTGCATCAAACCGCCAGGTCCTTGGTGCTTTACTTTAACCTGTAGGCACATTGCACACTTTGCTACAAACTCAGCTATATCCTTCTTCATACCATTCGACCAATAGATTTCCCGTAAGTTGTGGTACATCTTGGTAGTGCCGGGATGAATAGAATACCGCGCTCCATACGCTTCATCCATAATCGCTTGCCTTAGATCTTCAACACATAGAACACACAACCTTCTCTGCAATCTCAATGCACCATCTCCTCCTTGGGAGAAAACCTCTACCTTTTGTTCCTTAACTGACTCCTTCAGTCTAACCAAACTAGGATCTCTATTTTGCTTCTTCTTCACTTCCGAAACTAAAGAGGATTCGAAACTACTTTGTACCAAAGTACTTCCCTCAGATGAATCAAGAAACCTAAAACCCAATCTATCCAAACAATGCAAATCACGAACTAACTCTTTCTTACCTTCCTCTTTATGAGAAACACTACCCATAAACAATCAACTAAGGATATCTGGCACTATATTGGCCTTCCTTGAGTGATACAACACACTTATATCATAGTCTTTTAACAACTCTAACCACCTCCTCTATCTAAGATTCAACTCCCTCTGAGTAAACACATACTGCAGGCTCTTATGATCAGTAAACACATCAACATGAACACCATAAATATAGTGTCTCCAGATTTTCAAAGCAAAGACCACAGTAGCTAACTCAAGATTATAGGTTGGGTAATTTTTACTATACGACTTAAATTGTCTAGAGGCATATGCTATAACCTTACCTATTTGCGTCAACGCACAACCCAAACCTATTCTAGAGGGATCACAATACACCATAAAACCATCAGGAAAAGTCAACACAGGGGCTGAAGCAAGTTGAGTCTTCAACTCCTGAAAACTCTTCTCACAGGAATTTGACAACTGGAACTTAACATTATTTTGGGACAACTGAGTCATGGGAGACACAATAGAGGAGAAACCTTAAATAAAACGGTGGTAGTAGCCTACTAGACCCAAGAAAATTCTAATATCAGATGGAGAGATAGGTCTAGGCCAATTTCTTATAGCTTCTGTCTTTTAGCGATCAACTCTAATACCTTAAACTGAAATAATATGACCTAGAAAGGCTATAGACCTTAGCTAAAATTCACACTTACTGAATTTGGCAAATAACTGGTGACCTCTAAGAGTTTACAAGACAATTATAAGGTGATCTGCATGATCATGCTTACTACCGGAGTAAACAAAGATGTCATCTATGAACACTATGACAAATATATCAAGATATTGCTTGAACAGTCGATTCATAAGGTCCATAAAAGCTGCTAGGGAATTGGTTAACTCAAAAGACATGACTAGAAACTCAAAGTTACCGTAGTGAGTTCGAAAGGCTATCTTTGGAATGTCACATTCCCTTACTTTAAGTTGATGATAGCCGAATCTAAAGTTTATCTTTGATAAATAACTTCCACTTTGTAGCTGATAAAATAGGTCATCAATTCTTGGAAGAAGGTACTTAATATTTACTGTGACCTTGTTAAGCTGATGATAGTCAATACACATACGTAAAGAACCGTCTTTCTTCTGAAGGAACAGAATAGGTGTGCCCCAAGGAGAAATACTTGTCCTTATGAAAACTATGTCTAAAAGATCTTTGAGTTTATCTTTCAACTTCTGAAGCTCAGCAGGTTCCATATGGTATGGTGGAACAAAAATAGGATGAGTGTCGGAAAGAAGGTTAATCTCGAATTCTATCTCTCTATCGGGAGGTACCCCTAGGAGATCTTCCAACAAAACATCTGGAAACTCATTAACAATATCAACTGACTTAATAGTTGGAGCCTCAAACTTAGTGTCTTTGACTCTAACTAGGTGATAGATACAACCCTTTCATATTAGCTTTTTGGCTTTGAAATAGGAGATAAAATGACTCTTGGGAGATACCAAAGTCTTGGACCACTCAAAAAATGGCTCATCAGGGAACTAAAACTTGACCACATGGGTACGACAGCCTATAGATGCATAAGAATAATGAAGCCAATCCATAATTAGAATAAGGTCAAAATCCACTATGTCTAACTCTATCACATTAGGAAGTATGACTCTATAAAGAAAAATAATAGGACAATCTCGATACACTTGTTCAGCAACAATTGACTCCTCTACTGGTGTAGAAACTAGGAAAGGCTCGGGAATCTTTTAAGGACTCATTTTGAATTTCACAGCTACAAGTGAGGTCACATAGGAGAGACTTGACCTGGGATCCAACAATATATAAACATAAAAAAAAGGCGCGGATCATACCAGTAAGAACATCGGGAGAGTCCTTCTGCTCTTGATGGGATGGAAAGGCATAGAATCTATTTTGGTGCTGACCGCCAATAGTGCTAGATGAAGCACCCTGAACATCGGCGGAACAAGGGATAGGAGCTGGTGTACTAGTAGTATGTGCCTGAGGTCGGGCATCTCTGGTCCCCTGCCTAGCATACGGATAATATCTAAGTCTATCACCCTTCTTTCCATAACCAAGAAAACCCCTCAAATCTTTGAAACACTCACTGGGATGATCCCTAGCACACTTAGCATAAGGAGGATAATGGGGTCTATTACCAATACTGTTCTGTGACCTAGATATAAAAGATCTACTCACTTGCAACTGCCTGCCTCTAGGAATGGGAGCACTAGCTGATAAAGGAACTAGAATAGATGGACATCTCTGAAACTAAGGGTGGTTTCGTCCATGGAACCTAGGCTAACTATACTAATGCTACTCAGATTTAGCTCTCTTGTTACACCTCACTCTGTCTCTCTCTCTAATTTTATCTGCCTCTATCTGTTATGTATATGTCCTCAACCTAGATAGATCCATATCCCAATGCAACATCGCAGTCCTATACTTTTTCAAAACCAAATAAGAAATACCTGTCATAAACTTGCTCATACTAGCTTAGGTGTCAGAAATCAAACCAGGAGCATACTTAGACAACTGGTTGAACTTTAAACAGTACTCCTTAACAGTCATAGAGCCTTGCCTAAAGTTAATAAAATCCTTAATCTTTCCTTCCCTTATCTTAACTAGAAAGAACTTGTCCAAGAATGCATCTTGGAATACCTGCCAAGTCATAGGAGCAGCATCCTCACCTCTACCCTTCCTCTATGATACAACCCAGTCATAAGCTATGTCCTTCAACCTATAAGATGCCAACTAAACACTTTCTTCCTCAAGAATATACATCACCTAAGTGATATTTCTCACCTCCTCAAGTACAACTATGGGTCCTCACATCCTTAGACCCATAAAACTCTAGCGGATTCATCCATATAAAATCATAAATCCTAAATGAAGCTACATCACCTCCCTACTAATTTGCAACTACGACTTGGTTATTGGCCAGAACATTAGCAGTGGCAGCTTAGGCTAACGCTTGAAAGGCCATTCGAAACTCAACATGAGATATAGTCTTATTAAAAAAATCAAAAGGTGGGGGTTGCTTAACATCATTCCCATGGGCATTCGCTCTTCGGAGAGATATTTTTTGAAATAGGAGAGCACAAATTATTAGATAAGAGGGACAACAACAGGCATAATGGAATCTGAAAAAAAAAACAACTTTTTCCTAAAATGTCTTGTAGCCTCTTGCTCATAGATGTGGCGCGCTATACACTGATGATCAAGACTCTACTCAACAAAGCTTTTCAGACTCCCTAGGACTCTTTTAAGATCTTAGACTCTAGTACCAAGTTTTTAGCAACCCAAAATCACCTCCTAGGATGTGACACGATGCTTAGGGCTACAAGTAGCCCCAAGCTAACCCTTTGAGCCTATCGCTTCTCATAATAACTCATTCAAGAAGGAATACACAAAACACTAGCATTATTATATCAAATAAAAGGAAATAAATACGAAGGTAATACTCTATCCAAATTACCACAAAATTGGAAATCTCAACACGATGACAATCTGATAACTAGACTGACAAAGCCTCTACTACAACATGAACTAGAGAGACATTGGGATAGGTCCCCAACTGACTCATAATAGACTAAAAGTAATAACATAACCACTTAAATATTAAACTATCTGAAGATAGGCCCTTGAACCATGAGGATTCACCATTGGAGAAATATAGATAAAGGTACTCGGGAATTACTGACGAGACTGGCACTGAGCAGCTGAACCTACATTATAAGACAATATAGAACATAGACGTATATATGGATAAGCACTTGGGAATGTACTGAGTTTATGGGGGTTCATGCATTTACATAAAACAATATCAATACTCTTTAATCAAATCATGAATGCAAATAGGAATGGCTCACATGGCTTGAATAAGTCTAAAATGTAAAGCTCATAAATCATGTAGAATAAAGCATGTAACACAAATCTCGTGAGTCATTATACTTTGTCTTTAAAATCTTTATTCTTCTTTTATTCTCATTACTCATAGTCTAAAGGAAACTTTAAACAATAATTTTAACTCATGCATGTATCTCATGGGGAGTAAAACTTCCTTAATGGTCAAGAACTTATAACTCTTTTAAACTCAAACACTTGGAACTCAAAATAATATAACTTGGGTTTGAAAATCGGTGATCAACACGTATTAGTAGAGAAAACTACTTCTTACTTTGGAAAATACTCAAAGCAGTTTATTCATAGAAAATATCTCATCCAAAATCTGTAGGGAAAACTATTCTATCTCAATGGAAAATACTTTAGTTTAGGGAGGTTTTTTTTACCAATATAAACCATGCGAGCTACATGGAGTCCAATGTCTTGTCCTCCTAAGGAAGAAACCCTACATTGGGGAGAGGCGGCATACTCTTTCCAAGGAATGTAAACTCAAATCAATGATCACTTATCTCGGCCTCAGGCCCAATCATCTTCTCCTTAGGAAAAAAATCTCAAACCTATGGTGGCACATAGTTCTGGGGTAAGAAACTTGAGTAACTTACCCAACTCGGTGCTAAATACCACTCTTTTTAGTTTATCTTCATCATCTCATAGAAATCCACTTTCAAAAAATAATCCCATGGTTCATAAGAACCCAACAATCAAATCTTTTATCTCATGTGGTAGATTTGATTTAAAAACTCTATGACCATTAGGTTAAAACATTTCTCAATAATCTCAAAATACTTAAATCATGGGTGCTTATAGCACAATAGTTCATAAAATTGCAAGTCCAAGTAGGGCTTGATGACCCATAATTCAATCTCAAGTTAAAACTCATCATAATGCATAATAGATAGCATATAGATTCATAATTCATGTCAAAATCTTGAAGTTACAGCAATTTATCATTTTAGATAAATTGATAAATTTATCAATTTATCATAAGCTCAATAGGGCTTACTAGGATTATGCGCATAAGGTAGGTCAAAGAAAAGGTAAAAATAAGGCTATCAAAGAAATGACTATATCATCTCCTAAACACAAACTCTTTATTTCACTTTATACACACACCTAGCAAGTTCTTGAAATCACATGCAACAAGAAATATACAAAAATCTTACATCATAGATGGCACATGCTCAACTCACTAGGATAATCGTAGACTCTCAACCAAATAATAGCATGATTTCAATTTAAGCCAAAAAGTTGAAGAGTGACAACCATGAGCCTAAGAGTCTCAAAAGTTGAAATTCCAATCAACATTATTTCACAACAAAAACACTTGCACCATGCAATCAAAAATAGCACCAACTCAAATATCTTACACAAAAAAAAATTGAGCCGAAAAATGAGAATTTCCCCACCCTAGACTTAAAAATCTACTTTGTCCCAAAAGTGAACTTAAAAGTAAAAGGGATAGAAATACTCCCTGAGGCCACTAGTCCTATATAGTAGCATTTTTATATAACAAGAAGGTCCGGGGACCCCACACTCATCTTCATCATTATTCAAGCTCAGTTTTTTGGTACTCAGACTTTTCATTAACCCGCGACTCAACCAAAAATAAAAACTGCATAATATAAGAAAAACTAAAAAATAATAACTAAAAAGAAAAAATACCTTAGCTTGGGTTGCCTACCAATTAGCCCCTAATTTACTATCGCGAACAACCCAGTCAACTTTTTCCTCTACCTAAAGAATATGAATTTCAGCCCAAACTTCGCATCTATATTTTTTCCTTGCTCATAGGGTGGTGGCACAAATATTAAGGAACCGAGTAATGGAATATGCATGGTAAATCACTCAACCTTGAGGTGAGGTGTGTTCTTATGTTGCTTCACTGGTGTAAAATTAGGAATATAGGATTCTTGTTCCTGATCTTCACACTCTCTTCACTATTTTAAAAGATTCCACAGACAAGACATTATCTAAACATAATGTGAAAAATTTATTTTAGTAAGGACCGACTAATTCCACTTCTAATTTTACATCATCAACATCACACTCATTTTTTTTACATTCTTACTTTCAGTCTTAAGAGAAAGATGACAACTGAATGGCTGTGATAAATATGGTGGTCGTGGTATCTCCTTAACCTACTCAGCAACTTTAGTTTCTAAATACTCAAACTTCCTCAAATTATCAGCATCTTTATTTGCCACCTATTAAAGAGTCAACTCTATATCTACCTCATTAGTTGTCTGTTGAGTATTGCCAACAAATATGACTAAATCAGTATTAAAAGCACACATATCTGCAGAGTAATACATACTGTACCAAACCACACACCAACTTGTGGGTTGCTCTACAGGTTGGAAACAAGTAGGTCCCCTCAAAACGCTTGGATCAAAATATGGATAAATAGCCTCATGGTAGGGTCTTCCACAAAAATGACAAGAATCATCATCTCTCAAAAACCATCTATCCAAGACTGGCATCTCAAGAAAAGTGTGAGAAAAATAGAAATAAAGGAAAATAAAATGAAACTAAAAAAACAAAAACTATCTACAACTCAATATAGAAAAAAAAAAAGATAATTGCTAATTCAAGTCCCCTGGAATGGCGCCAAAAACTTGACAGAGCCCAAGTGCACATGAAAGTGTACATGGTCTGCCAAGTAGTAAAGTAGCCTTAAAGAAATATGAATATCGATGCCAAAGGGACTTATGTTAAACAACTATCCAATTCTAGCTTAATCATTGAGAAAAAGTAAACATGAAAGTTTTAGAATTGTAATCTAGAAAGAAAATAAACTTATGCGGAAAAGTAATGACGTAGGAAAATTAATGGATAGAAGCCCAGGTTTAAAGATTACGAATAATCAAACTACATTATTGAATTTCGTTCGTTAAATCCCTTATCTTGGTTGTTGATTCATTGGGTTAATCGCATGATCATGGTATTTCGACTTCTAATCATTTACCTAACCTGGACATTACAACTACTTCATTGAGTGGGAATAAAATAATCCAATTAAGTTTTTTAAGTTGTCATACTACGTGTGAATCATGAAAGGCTTCTAAGTACATCCCTGCCCTAGATACAAATTTGAATTCCTTATTCCATAAGAGAATATAAACCATACTTTATTTATGTCCATGTTTTATCTCCCTACTCCCTCTCTCGAGATCAGAAGGTTGACAATTGATGTATTATAAGGGTAGCTAATCCTTAAAATAGTTAAAACAAAGATAAACAAACAACCAATATTAATAATCAAAATTAAACAAACTTAATTCAAAACAAAAGTAATCATGACCGCGACCTTAACCCCAGAAAGGAATTTTAGCCTTTAATCAACATAACCGAAATAAATATAATTGAATACATACTTGTAATACCCCGTATGTTTCTAAGTTAGGAGACGAATCATTTTTCCTCCGTATGAAACCTCCTATCCTGTGAGTAGAATTTTAGTGCATGACTTACAATGAGTATCCTAGCAATAAGATAGCTTATGATACATTAATCATGTTCATATGAGTCACTTAAGGTAATACAAGCTAAGAGTTTTTGAATCCATCAAGTTTTAGTATTCGATTTTGCAAGGGTCATCTTTGAATGAGTATAACCTGATGTTCATGTGGTATTTCTTCATATTTCTATCCACCAAATTGTAGATAATTGAATTAGCTTTCCAACGAAACCAATTTTGCCTTAATCTAATACTCTAGAAAAAAGTTATGCCCATTTTTGTGAGAGACAGTAAGGAGAGGCAATTGGTTATGCGCCACCCAACCAAACTTAGGCGATTGGTTATGCACTGCCTAAGTTAGTTCCAATGCCAAAAACACTCCACTTTGAGTTATTTTGAGGGTAATTAAGTCTTTTAACACTCCTTACATGTCCCAAAACTTAACCTTACGAAATATATAGCTTCTAAACACATTACAACCCTATTAACATCTCAAAGCTCATCATCCAAGAGCACCATAGGAGAAAAACAACTAGAGTTGCATAATTAAGCTTGAAGATCCAATTTCAAGGAAATTCCTCCTTTAATTATCAAGAACCTCCCTTTCAAGGTATGCGTAGTATTCATCCATGAATTCCTTTCGTCCGTGGAGTTCAAGAATCAATCTTTAAAATACAAAAGCTTGGTTGATTATGGTGATATGATCATACCCATGTTGATTCTTGTTTGTTTTGCTATATAATAGTATTGTGACTGTATATCTCATCAAACTTATGTTGTTAGTTGAAAAACATGATCTTTTGATGTATTGATAGAATGCAAGTATGAAATCTACCTAAGCCTTAACAAATGCATGCAAGGTGTTTGTTAAAATGCCTAGTATGTTAGAACTTCATATTACATAATTTCATGATATCTAAATAACAAGTTCATGTTAGTCATACACTCCAATATGAATTTCCATGAAAATTATGTGTTGTTATTGTTGTGGTATAAAGTATATATGATAATAGAGATATAAATTATGTACACAAAATATATCAATGCTTTCCCTACCGTATTTGAGATGTTGAATAAACACATGAATTATAATATCCCCAAATCATTACAATATGTTGCGTCACTGGTGTAAAATTAGGAATATAGGATTCTTGTTCCTGATCTTCACACTCTCTCCACTATTTTAAATGATTCCACAGACAAGACATTATCTAAACATAATATGGAAAAGTTATTTGAGTGAGGACCGACTAATTCCACTTCTAATTTTACATCATCAACATCACACTCACTTTTATTTACCTTCTTACTTTCAGTCTTAAGAGAAAGATGACAACTGAATGGCTGTGATAAATATGGTGGTCGTGGTATCTCCTTAACCTGCTCAGCAACTTTAGTTTCTAAGTACTCAAACTTCCTCAAATTATCCACATCTTTATTTGCCACCTATTAAAGAGTCGACTCTATATCTACCTCCTTAGTTGTCTGTTGAGTATTGCCAACAAACATGACTAAATTAGGATTAAAAGCACACATATCTGCAGAGTAATACATACTGTAACAAACCACAACCAACTTATGGGTTGCTCCACAGGTTGGAAACAAGTAGGTCCCCTCCAAAAGCTTGGATCAAAATATGGATAAATAGCCTTATGGTAGGGTCTTCTACAAAAATGACAAGAATCATCATCTCTCAAAAACCATCCATCCAAGACTGACATCTCAAGAAAAGTGTGAGAAAAATAGAAATAAAGGAAAATAAAATGAAACTAAAAAAACAAAAACTATTTACAACTCCATATAGAAAAACAAAAAATAAGATAATTGCTAATTCAAGTCCCCTGCAACGGCGCCAAAAACTTGACAGAGCCCAAGTGCACACGCAAGTGTACATGGTCTACCAAGTAGTAAACTAGCCTTAAAGAAATATGAATATCGATGCCACAGGGACTTATGTTAAACAACTATCCAATTCTAGCTTAATGATTGAGAAAAAGTAAACATGAAAGTTTTAGAATTGCAATCTAGAAAGAAAATAAACTAATGCGGAAAAGTAATGACTTAGGAAAATTAATGGATAGAAGCCCAAGTTTAAGGATTACGAACAATCAAACTACATTATTAAATTTCGTTCATTAAATCCCTTATCTTGGTTGTTGATTCGTTGGGTTAATTGCATGATCATGGTATTCCGACTTCAAATCGTACCTAACCTGGACTTTACAACTACATCATTGAGTGGGAATAAAATAATCCAATTAAGTTTTTTAAGTTGTCATCCTACATGTGAATCATGTAAGGCTTCTAAGTACATCCCTGCCCTAGATACAAATTTGAATTCCTTATTCCATAAGAGAATATAAACCATACTTTATTTATGTCTATGTTCTATCTCCCTAATCCCTCTCCTGAGATCAGAAGGTTGACAATTGATGAATTATAAGGGTAGCTAATCCTTAAAATAGTTTAAAAAAAAAGATAAACAAACAACCAATATTAATAATCAAAATTAAACAAACTTAATTCAAAACAAAAGTAATCATGACCGCTACCTTAACAACGGAAAGAAATTTTAGCCTTTAATCAACATAACCGCAATCAATATAATTGAATACATGCTTGTTATACCCCATATGTTTCTAAGCTAGGAGACGAATCATTTTTCCTCCGTATGAACCCTCCTATCCTGTGAGTAGAATTTTAGTGCATGACTTACAATGAGTATCCTAGCAATAAGATAGCTTATGATACATTAAGCATGTTCATATGAGTCACTTAAGGTAATACAAGCTAAGAGTTTATGAATCCATCAAGTTTTAGTGTTCGATTTTGCAAGGGCCATCTTTGAACGAATATAACTTGATGTTAATGTGGTATTTCTTCATATTTCTATCCATAAAATTGTTGATAATTGAATTAGCTTTCCAACGAAAACAATTTTGCCTTAATCCAATACCCGAGCAAAAAAGTTATGCCCATTTTTGTGAGAGACAGTAAGGATAGGCGATTGGTTAGGCGCCGCCCAACCAAACTTAGGAGATTGGTTATGCGCCGCCTAAGTTAGTTCCAATGCCAAAAACACTCTGTTTTGAGTTATTTTGAGGGAAATTAAGTCTTTTAACACTTCTTACATGTCCCAAAACTTAACCCGACAAAATATATAGCTTCCAAACACATTACAACCCTATTAACATCTCAAAGCTCATCATCCAAGAGCACCATAGGAGAAAAACAACTAAAGTTGCATAAATAAGATTGAAGATCCAATTTCAAGGAAATTCCTCCTTTAATCATCAAGAACCTCCCTTTCAAGGTATGCAAATATTCATCCACGAATTTCTTTCGTCCGTGGAGTTCAAGAATCAATCTTTAAAATACAAAAGCTTGGTTGATTGTGGTGATATGATCATACCCATGTTGATGCTTGTTTGTTTTGCTATATAATAGTATCGTGACTGTATATCTCATGATACTTATGTTGTTAGTTTTAAAACATGATCTTTAGATGTATTGATAGAATGCAAGTATAAAATCTACCTATGCCTTAAAGAATGCATGTAAGGTGTTCAATAAAATGCCTAGTATGTTAGAACTTCATATTACATGATTTCATGATATCTAAATAACAAGTTCATATTAGTCATACACTCTAATATGAATTTCCATGAAAATTATATGTTGTTATTGTTGTGGTATAAAGTATGTATGATAATGGAGATATAAATTATGTACACAAAATATATCCATGCTTTCCCTACCATATTTGAGGTGTTGAATAACCACATGAGTATAATATCCCCAAATCATTACAATATGAACTAAACATTAAATGTTGTCATTCCCTTATGCTGAATGGTTTCTATGCGATTTCTATGAATAGTATATGTTTTTGGAATGCCCATGATATTAGAATATAAGATTTATGACTTGATTATAAGCATTCCTATTCATGATAGATATTATGATGACAATGTACTTTATGAAATCCCCCACTGATGTATTATGGATTTTTATTGATGGTCGTGTACTCAAGAAATTCAAGTTGTGTCTGTGTCCTACCATCGAGTCCTGGGGGTACTTGTACTCTAAAAATATAGTTGTGTGCCTTGAGCCATGTCATGTTTTCACGATACTCTCAGTCAAGCCATTATCATAGAATTTAGTCAGTAATGTGACTCAGGAAAACTCAGAAATCTCAACAATCTCAGTAGTTCAGTAATCTCAGTGCTCAGTAACCTCAATAACCTCAGTATTCACAGTCAATCTCAGTAACTTCAGTACTCTCAACCAGTCCTCAGAACTCAGTACATTCCGTCAGTCATTGGAATCCAGTAAACCTAGTTTAGCTCTGCTAAACAATACCACTAGTATCAGTCCAGTTAATCAGTATCAGTTTAGCTAATAAGTTCTGTTCAGTTACTCAGTTTAGCTTAGTTATTCAGTTCAGTGTCCTTCATATGGGAGTAGAAGTGAGCACCGAGTGAACCCAAGGATGGGAACTCACCCGCCAGTTCAGGGTGTGATTCGTAGTAGTTATCCTTGTGTTCCAGAACTACGTAGCCAGCGTAGGTTGAGACATCTTAACCCGTCAGATTAGGGTTGATGAGGTGGCTTAACCCATCAATTTAGGGTTCCCACCGTTCTCATTGAGTGCCTGCCAATATAGGATTCCTACAGCTGTCCTTACCAGTGGCGCGGTATTGACATCCCTCAAGTCGGGGCAGAGATTGGACCCCATCTTAGCTATTATAGTGTATTTGGGGCATGTCAGTTAGATAACTAATTCCCACGGTTTTAGTTACAGATTTCAGGACTGTCAGCTATAGCTACTCAGTCTCAGTAAAGAACTCAGATAGTTCTTCAAATTTCAGTATATCAGGACTGTCAGATACAGTCACTTATGCTATCAATCACAATAGTTATCAGAACTCATCCTATTAGTACTCAGCTTCAGGACTGTCAGATACAGTCAATCAAACTAGTTCTTCATAATTTGAACTGTCAGAAACAATCATTTATTTATCAGTAATACAATATCAGTCTTTTAGTATATCAGTAATACAGTATCATATCCATCACTTATTAGTGATTTACATATCAATATCAGTAAACTCAGTCTTTTAGAATCTCATTATCAGTACACTAATGCTGTCAGTATTCAGACTCAGTAGTCTATATCTCCACGAGTTCAGTTATAGTTACGTATGCATGTATGTACTCTCACGTTCATATCAGTCAGTATTTTCTATGCATACAACCCTTTGAATTTAGCCTACCTCACTCATATACTCAGTACATTCAAACATACTGATGCATTTGCGCTATGGTTCTTTCTCTTATGTTACACCATAGGTTCAGAGGCATGAGCTCCAAATTAGCAGTAGATTCCAGGATCAGCAGTCAGAGTTAGACGTAAGTCCTCATCCTTTGAGGACATGATGATTTCATTTCTATTTTAATTTTCACTTTATTTCAGTAGTTGGAGTTAGTTGGGGACATGTCCCATCAACTCACTATTTATTTTAGTTAGAGGCTTTCAGTCTAGATGTCAGATTAGATGTTGAAACTTCAGTATTTATATTTCTTTTTGGTATTATTATACCATATTTTTCAGATATGTATCAGTATTGAACCTTATGGACTTACAGTTCATCTTTCCACATATTTTATGAGATATTATGCAATTTATAGGTACATATATCAATCATGGGTTAGATTGTGGTCCCTCGGGGTCATGAACATCGTGTAGCATTTTGGTTTAGCGAATCGGGGCGTTACACTACTATAATCTCTTAAGAAGCTTAATCAAAGAATAAAAACCTAAAAATGTGTTGAGGAGCCCCCCAACTAGTCCAATATGTCAAAAAGTAGACAAAAACATTTGTAATGATGTATTTATAGAAAAAGGGTAACCCCAGGCCGTGTTGGACAAGGATTCAGTATGCAGTCTAGGCCTAGAATACAGGGCACGTCATGGGCACCATTGCACTGGGATAGGGGGTGCATCGCGAGCTCATCATAGGGACACACTGCTTTGGTTAAATTCTTAAACAACTGGTACGTTGCATGCACTTATTTTCCTTTCCAGATTCCCTCACTCTTCCAGGACATTCCAGGTGTCCAAATTAAGTCGAAGTTGTGCATTGTGCTTCTATTGATTCATTTCAAACCTTTTTGAGTTTTTCCACTTAATTTGAAGCTTGTAGGTCCTTCATATATCATAAAAATCTATTCAACAAGTATCCTATAGCATTAAACCCAACAATTTAGAGCTCAAAACTATACAACATTCAAGACAGTGAACTAGAAACACGACCTAAGACTAGGATTGCCCCCATTGATTTTAAGCTTGTTGTTTTGACTATTATCTTGGTCCAATTGACCCTTGAACATTATAAAAAAGTTCTTTAACATATAAATACATAATAAAAACCTAAAGATTTCATTAAACATGTTAGAACCCAACACGATAGACTAGACAAACACCTAGTTCAAGCTACTCACACTAGTTTACTCGGTTGAATTCTAAATGATCAATTTGAATAAAAAATTGTTTGAAAACACCATTAAACATTGTAATAACATATATGGAAACTTATATTCACATTTATATCATTATAAATACACTAAGCACATGAATTATCCTCAAAATAAGGCTAAAATAGCAAGGCTAGAATGCATAAATACAGCCAACATCATAACTCTACCTAACCATTCTCAAGAACATAAGAAAAGCATTGCTCTTATAACATGAGTAATTGAATTAAATAAAAAGACTTGACTTAAGAACACACACACTCTCAGCACTCAAAAGATTAGGACTTGAGCAATATTTGAGTTTTCACTGATTTCTCTCTATAAATAATTTGCTTGCAAAAATTGGTGAATTGAGAAGCATTCATTTTTATTTATAGTTAGATAATTATTAGGGTAGAAATATGATTGGGGAAGGTAACTTGAACGTACAAGATGACCTGCATAATTTGTTACACTAATAGACAAAACTACATAGGACAATGGTAGCTGTATTGAATTCATAAAGACCCTGGAACCTATCCCTTGATGTCAATTGATCATCATCAAAACAAGATATGGTAATTTTCCCTTTTTTGATAATGACAAAACAACCACAGATTTTTTAAAATCAATTTTTATTCATCTCATTTAATCAGAGTGATCATCACTACTATCGATGAATGTTCCCCCTATCATTATGCATGATGCTTCCCTTTATAAATATTACATCATGCGTCACCAATATTCTTCCCCCTGTTAATATGCCATCATGCTTCACTAACCTTCAACATATGTGTACCTGGTAAATTATCCCTAACATATCATGAAACACATAGGTCATTTGTTCCCTACCACATGAATTTAATATTCCCTTTTTAGACATCATTGAAAAATAATAACAGTTAACTAAGAATAAATTAGCAGAAGTTAGTTGAATTATGTCCCTAACTGATTTCTTTCGCACACACTCAGTTTTAATCAAAGTCTTCATACTAAACAGTTGTAACACAGCTTAAGGAGTTTCATTTTCATAGAAAATACAAAAATAATAAAATACTTTGTTCAATCAGTAGCCATAAGGCATGCCATGTTTTCCATTTTCCCATGAACAACATTATGTATGTGCTCCATTATTAGCACAATCAAATAATGTACTCAAAACTGCTAAGACACTCCATTACATATTAAGCAGCAGTTGAGGCAATGTTCGTCTTTGGTGATCAAGGAAAAATCACTTTGTTAACAAAATCAAAGACTAATTGTAACTAACTTTTGAGTGATTTTCTATTTACTGCAGCCACAAATTTTTATTTAACCTTTGATGCATTTCCCATAAAATCTATGAAGGGTTATTATTAAAAACAATCCTCACACCACTGATTGGAACATTAAGAGTTCTTCCAAGTAATTCAACATCAATATTTAGCCTATTCCCTTGAACTACAATAGTCATTTTCAGCTTGTCTTAAAAAAATCTAATATGGAGTAGATTTTCTTGACTACCTTATCAAAGACTGTGGGAATGGTTATTTCTATAAGATGGAGCTATTTTTTATTTTTAACCAGCTAAGCTAATTCCAACATTCTTGGTTTTGTGTAATGTCCTATCTCAGCACTCAAAAGATTAGGATTTGAGCACTATTTTAGTTTTCACCAATTTTTGTCTTTAAACAATCTGATTACAAAAACTGGTGAATTGAGGAGCATTCACTTCTATTTGTAGTTGGCTAATGATTAGGGTAAAAACACGACTGGGCCTAGTATCTTGATAATTACAAGCCTACCTACGTAATTTATTACACTAATAGACAAAACTGCGTAGGACAATAACAGTTGTAATGAATTCATGAGGACCCAAGGACCTATCCCTTGTTGTCAGTTGATCATCATTAGAAAAAGATATGGAAATTTTTTCCCTTTTCAATGATGAAAAACTCACTATAGAGTTTTGAACATCAATGTTCATTCATCTAATTTAATTAGAGTGATCACCACTACTATCAATGAATGTTCCCCCTATCACTATGCACCATTCTTCCCCTTATAAATATTCAATCATGCTTCACCATTATTCTTTCTCATGTCAAGATGATATCATACTTCACAAACATTCAACATCTATGAACCTAGTATCTTTTCCCTAACAGATCATGCAACACAGAGCTCACCTAGTCCCTTCTTCAAGAATTTAATATTCCCCCTTTGGGTATTATTGAAAAGTGATAATACTAAACCAAGAGTAAAATAAGCATAAGTTAGTTGAATTATGTCCGCTGGAGCAACATTAACATAAACAAAAACGTTAAAATTAAGAAACAAATAGATGAAACACAGAAACAAAGATGCATTCATATGTAAAATCAAAGTATCGTTTCAGTGCATAATTTAAATATTCTCAAGAAAAAGCCACGGGAATTAAGAAATTTTAAGTAGGTTAAGGCCTTGGGAAAATGGTTTGGAAAAGTAGAGCCATGTTACTGTTTTCTATAGAATAAGAGTTTAACAATTCTTTAGCTAGTTGTTTTATCTCTGCATTCAAGATAAGAACCTCATCGGTTAGAGTTGAAACACTCTTCAGTATTTCAGCAATGTCAGTTCTAAGATCTTAGATATACTTGGATCCTTATCAAGAAGATGCTGAATCATCATTTACAATTTGTTAATGTTTGCATCCTTAGCAGCTATGTTGAGATTAAATTCCTTTATTTCTTTGAAGAGCTCAAATTGAGATATGTTATATGATTTCTTTTGCACACACACAGTTTTGATTAAAGTCTTCATACCAAACTGTTGAAACAAAGTTCCAGGAGCTCCATTTTCACAAAAAGTACCAAAATATTAAAATACTATATTCAACAAATATCCGTAAGGCATGCCATGTATTCCATTTTTCCAATGAACAACTTTATGTATGTGCTCCATTAATAGTACACTTAAAATAATGCACTCAAAACTACTAAGACACTCCATCACATATAAATCAGTAGCTGAGGCAAAGTTTCTTTTTTGTGATCTAGGCAGAATCACTTTGTTAACAAAATCAAAGACTAATTGTAACTCACTTTTGAGTGATATCCTATTTACTGCAGCCACAAATTTTCCTTTAACCTTTGATGCATTCACCATAAACTCTATTGAAGGTTATTGTTAAAAACAGTCCTTACACCACTGACGGGAAGATTCAAAATTTTCCTAAGTAATTTAGTATCAAGATTCAGCTTATTCCCTTGAACTACAACAGTCATTTCAGTTTGTCTTCAGAAAAATCCAACGTGGAATAGAATTTCTTAACTACGTCATAAAATACTATAGGAATGGATCCTTCCATTAGATTGTGCTATTTTTTATGTTTAACAAGATCAAATAATTCCATCATTCTTGGTTTAGTTTAATTTCCTCTCTCAGCACTCAAAAGATTGGCACTTGAGTACTATTTTAGTTTTCGCTGATTTTTGTCTTTGAACAATCTGATTGCAAAATTGGTGAATTAAGGAGCATTAACTTCTATTTATAGTTGAATAATGATTAGGTTAGAAATATGATTGGGCCAGGTGTCTTGATAGGTACATGCTTACCTACACAATTTGTTACACTAATAGACAAAATTGCGTAGGACAATGACAGTTGTACTGAATTCATGAATACCCAAGGAGCTATCCCTTGTTGTCAGTCGATCATCATTAAAATAAGATATGTAAAAATATTCCCTTTCTGATGATGAAAAAACTACCATAGATTTTTGAACATTAATGTTCATTCATCTCATTTAGTCAGAGTGATCACCACTACTATTGATAAATGTTCCCCTATTACTTTTACCATGCTTCCCTTTATAAATATGTTATCATGCTTCACCAATATTCTTCCCCGTGTCAATATACCATTATGCTTCACTAACATTCAACATAAAAGGACCTAGTACCTTTACCTAAACACATCATGCAACACATAGATCATCTGGTCCATACTATATAAATTCAATATCCCCTAATTTGGTATTATTAAAAAGTGATAATAGTAAATAAAGAGTAAAATAAGCACAAGTTAGTTGACTTATGTCCACTGGATGAACACTAACATGAAGAAACACTTTAAAATTACGTAAGAAACATATAAACCATAGAAACAATAATTCATTTATATGTAAAAGGTAAGTATCATTTCAGTGCATAATTTAAAAATTCCCGAGAACAAACCACTGGAATCAAGAAAATTTAAGTAGGTAAAGGACATGGGAAGATGGTTTGGAAAAGTAGAGCCATGGTATTGTTTTCTATAGCATGACAGTTTAACAATTCTGTAGTTAGTTGTTTTATCTCTACATTCAAGCTAAGAACCTCATCAGTTAGAGTTGAAACACTCTTTATTATTTCAGCAATCTCAGTTCTAAGATCTTAAGAGACACTTGGATCCTTATCAAGAAGATGCTAAATTATCATTTGCAATTTACTAATCTTTGCATCCTTAGCAGCTATGTTTAGATTAAATTCCTTTATTTCTTTGAAGAACTCAAATTGAGATATGTTACCTGATTTCTTCTGCACACACGCAGTTTTGATAAAACTTTTCATACCAAACTATTTTAACACAGTTTTAGGAGTTCTATTTTCACAAAAATTACCAAATTAATAAAATACTTTATTTAACCAATATCCATAAGGCATGCCATATATTCTATTTTTCCCATGAACAACTTTATGTATGTGCTCCATTATTATCACGTGTTAAATAATGCACTCAAAACTGCTAAGACATGCCATCACATATAAATTAATAGCTGGGGCAATGTTCCTCTTTTGTAATCTAGGCAGAATAACTTTGTTAACAAAATCAAAGACTAATTGTAACTCACTTTTGAGTGATTTCCTATTTACTGCAGCCATAGATTGTCCTTTAACCTTTGATGCACTCACCATAAACTCTATTGAAGATTATTGTTAAAGAAAGTCCTCACACCACTGATAGGAAGATTCAGAATTCTCCTAAGTAATTCAGCATCAAGATTTAGCTTCTTCCCTTGAACTACAACAGTTATTTTTAGTTTGGTTTCAAAAAAATCCAATGTGGAATAAAATTTCTTAACTACTTCATAAAATACTGTGGGAATGGGTCCTTCCATAAGATTGACCTATTTTTATGTTTAACAAGCTCAACTAATTCTATTATTCCTGGTTTTTTTAATAGCCTCTCTCAGCACTGAAAAGATTGGGACTTGAGCACTATTTGCTAAGACACTCCATCACATATAAATCAATAGCTGAGGTAATTTTCCTCTATTGTGATCTAGGAAGAACACTTTGTTAACAAAATAAATGACTAATTGTAACTCACTTTTTAGTGATTTCCTATTTACTGCAACCACAGATTTTTCTTTAATCTTTGATTCAGTTTTCATAAACTCCATTAAGGGTTATTGTTTAATACGGTCCCACACCAATGATAGGAACAAATAAAAGTCTTCCAAAATGTTGAAATTTTTTTTTATTCAATAGCATTTTTCTAACTTCCTTGGGCATAAGTTTAATATCTTTCTTCTCTTTTCTTCGTGTAGAAGCACTAATAAATTACTCTTTAGTCATTTTACTCTTTTGGGGACCAGATCCCTCAGAAGTATGTTATTTATATTAGGACTCCTAGATTTCACTCCAGAACATCTTATTTTTATACTAACTTCGTGTGTCTTAGGACCAAACAGACTTCTTTTGGGTTATTTGATAGAAATTTGAGATTTTAAGCAACCCAATCATCACTTATCATTACATTGTAAGAAAGATTATGAGTTTTGAGGGATAAATCTTCATAAATAGTTGAGTGAAAGAGCCTGGCTTTGAAGGAATGGGATTAATTAACTTGGTTGACTCTTTGAATGAAGGAAGATTTTCAAACAACAAAACTTCAAGAAGAAGATCAACTATTATTGTAGGGATCTCATTCACTTTTGATTCATTAAGGAAGGTGGATGAGAAGTCTGGTTCAATATTGTCCTTACTGTAATGGAAAGGATAAAGTGATCTTGGAGTTTTGAAGAAGGTTTGAGAGTTGGTTTTTGTCTACACAAGATTTTGAGGACATGATTATTCTAGATTTAGTGCTCCTTTGAAAGGAAAAAGACCACATATCTTTGAAAAGGCATTGGGGGAATATATGTCCATAAGAATTTACTTTTGTATGAGTGAGAAGTGATTAATTTAAATTCTAGGGTGACTCACCTTTTTTTTGGATAAGACAAATTTCTTACACAGAGAGGACACGACTTTTTCTGTCAGAAAAAAAACTGCACATTCATAATACTAACCTGAGAGATGGGACTAGGTCTTTCTCTTTCTTTAGTGAATCCTTAATTTTTTGCGTGTCACATCTATCCTTTTTAAAAGTTCTTCCCATTAATGTATACCTACAAAGTTATAGAACTAATCATACTTTATCAAGCATGTCTCATGATCATAGCCATTTTAGGGAGAAAAATTTATCCATATAGTAGGTCAAGTTATTTTGATCAACCCCATCCTCAACTTGTTCTTTGCATACTGTTCCTTGTATGGAGCCTTAGTTAAAATGTCTGCTATTTGATCTTGAGTCTTGTAAAACATCATACAAATTGCTCCCTTCTAAAGATTGTCTCTTAGAAAGTGATGTCTTATATCAATATGCTTGGTCCTCTTATTCTGCATAGAATTCTTGGATATATTGAGAACACTTGTGTTGTCACTCATCAGAGGAATACTATCTAATACAATCTCAAGGTCCTTCAGTTTCTATTTGATCCATAAACATTGAGCATAATAGGAAGTTGCAACCATATACTCAACTTTAACTGTAGATAAATCAATTTAATTCTGCTTCGTAGAACCCTAAAACATTAAGGAAGAACCCAAAAAATGAGCCATTCTTGAGGTAATTTTACCATCCATAAGATATCTAGCATAATTAGCATCAACATATCCTACTAGATCAAAACAGTCTCCAAAAGAATAGTATAGGACTAGGTTCCTTGTACTTTTCAGATTCCTAAGAATTCTTTTTCTAGCTTTCAAATGAGACTCTTTAGGACAAGCATAAAATCGTGCACACATTCTCAAACTAAGCACAATATTTGGCCTGCTTATCGTGAGATATAGTAAGGATCCAATAACCCCTTTGTACAAGGTCTCATTAACTAAGCAACCAAATTCATCATTATCCATCTTGGAATTGGTTCCAATTAGAGTTTTAATTGGCTTGGCATCTCTAATATTATATTTATTTGGTAGCGCTTTGATATACTTCTCTTGACAAATCATTATCCCTTAAAAAGTATGCTTAATATGAAAACCTAGGAAGAAACTCAGTTTACCCATCACGCTCAGTTCAAATTGACTCCCCATTAGCTTTGCAAACTCTTCACATAGGGCTTTAGAAATAGATCCAAAGATAATATCATCAACATATATCTGAACAATAAGTAAGTCACTACCTTTAGACTTTAAAAATAGAGTATTGTCAATTTTCCCTCCTTTAAAGCCATTTTCAAAAAGAAACTTTGAAATTCTCTCATACCAATCCCTAGGTTCTTTCTTTAACCCATAGAGAGATTTGTACAATTTGAGTAAATGATGAGGAAAATCTACATCTTAAAAACATAAAGGTTCTTTGGCACAAACTTCTTTCTTTAAGTTTCCTTTTAGAAAAGCACTTTTAGCATTCATTTTGAAGAATTTGAACCCTATATAGGAAGCAAAAGTAATAAGAATATTTATAGCCTCTATCCTTGCTATAGGGGCAAATGTCTCATCATAATTAATTCCTTTCTCCTGGTTATATCCTTAAACAAACAACCTCGATTTGTTTTTGTTGATAGTTTCTTGTTCATCCTTTTTGTTTCTCTAAAACCATTTATCACAATAATTGTTCTGTCAATAGGTCTGGGGACCAGGTTCCATACTTTACTTTTTTCAAATAACTGAAGCTCCTCTACATTGCATTGATCCAGTTAGTATTTTTCGGAGCTTCTTTAATATTTTTAGGCTCAATTTAGGACAGGAATGCAGATAATGCAATGAATTTTATAGCTTAACTCTTGTTTAGACTCTAGATTCCAAAGGTGTAGCCAGATTCTCAAGTGGATATAAAGATTTGAGCCTCCAGTTTGACATTCTGAGACAAGTTTCATTAGGACCAGGTCCCTGAGAATTTTGACTAGACCCTTCTTTTATTTCTTCTACTGGAGCTGGGGACTGTGTTTGAGATCTTTGATCACCATCACTTTCATCAATCTCTCTTGTATAATTTAGTTCTTGACATTTATCTTTAGCAATATCATTACTTTTAGAGTCAAACATTTCTAGACCATTCTTCCCATTATTTAGAATAAAGCATTTGCACCCAAAAGGTCTGAAGTAGTCAAGCTTAGGCTTTTTATTGAACACATGCTCACATGGGGTCTTGTTTAGAAGTTATCTTGTCAAGCACCTATTTGTAACATAGCAAGAATTATTTACAGTTGTAGCCTAAAAGTTCTTTGAAAGCCCAATATCAATCAGCATCGTCTTGGCAATCTATATGAGGGTTCTACTCTTTCTTTCAGCAACTCCATTTTGCTAAAGAGTCAGTGGAGCAGAGAAATTATGATTGATTTATTTTCAGCACAAAATCCTGCAACTTGGGATCTCCCAAATTCAGTTCTATGATTAGATCTGAATTTATCAATCTTATAATTCAGCTTTATTTTAATTTGTTTAGCAAAAGTAACCAAAACCTCATAGGTTTCATTATTTGTTATCAAGAACATTGTCCAGGAGTACCTTAAGTAATCATCCATAATAACAAACACATACTTCTTTCCTTCTCTACTTTGGACTTTAACAGGTCCAAATATTTCCATATGTGGCAACTCAAGGGATCTAGAAATACTCACTTGCCCTTTTAGATTAATGAAAGACCTAGTTTATTTTCCCTGGCCACAAGTATTAGAAACCTTGTTGTTTGGAAATTTCATCTTTCACATGACATGGACCAGGTCCTTTGAAACCAACTTGTTCAGCAAAGAGGAAGTTACATGTCCCAGCCTTCTATGCCCTAATTAGCATATTCACATTGAACATTTAAGAAAGTTAATTCCCCATCAGCCACAGACTCTAAATCAGGAACATATACATTTTTTATCCTCTTGTATTTAAGAATAACACTCGTAGATTTTAGGCTTTACACATCACATCCATCAGTTGAGAAATTAACTTCATTACCTTTGTCAAGGATTTGAGAAACACTTAGAAGACTGTACTTGAGTACATTCACATAGTACTTATACCCTATATCTTAATAAGAAGATTTTTCAATCTTTCCCACACCATGGATATAGACGTTATTACAATTTCCTAAAGAGACACCTCCACCTTGCAGTGTCTTGGGAGAAAAAAATCAGTCCGTCCTCCCTGTCATATTCTTTGAACATCCACTATCCATAAACCAGTTTTGACTGTATTCCCTTCCTTCTAGCTACAAACATAGTCATTTGTTAGATTTGGGAACCCACTTAAGTTTGAGTTCCCAATAAGAAGACAAATAGTGTGATCAAATCTTTCTTGGCCCATCTATGTTGAGAGTTCTTCTTCACATTTTTCAAGGGAATGAAACTTTTAGGTTAATAATTCTCCTGTTGAATGTATTTAGTACTGCTCATTTTAGCTCTAAGCCAGTACTGATAGTTTTTCTTAAAGTCTCCACCTCTTCCATAATGAGTGCATAGAGATTTGTGGACCCTATTTCTAATACCATGAACAATTTTTCCTTGAGCCCCAAGTGATTGGATTTTATACTGATATCCATGTCCTTTACCATTACTGACACTCTGATAAGTAAAATTAGAAATAATTTCTCAAGATGTGGTCTATTTTAGTGATTTGTTAAGTTTTTCCCTTAGTCGGGACCAGGACTCTTTCTAATTTTTTAGTCTTATGAAGTTAAATCATAAGATGCTTTTGAGAATCTCTCAACTTTTTTTCAATCTCAATTGAAGCCTTGAGCCTTTATTCTTTCCTTAAGCATCAAAATCATTTACTTTTTCCAGTTGACTCATTAATTTTAGATTCTCAGATTTCAACTTTGTAAACAATTCTTCAATTTTAGATATCTGAAGAGTTAAAGTAATCAATTCAATCTCTTGATTTATACTTTCTCGTGTAGAGAATTTTTTAGCAGTCTTTCACACACAAAATCAATCAACATATTTCTAGCTTCTTTATCTTTCTAGTAGAGTAGTTATCTAAATTTTCCTTACTGTCAGAAAGAGTTACCTTATTTTATTCTTCATCTTTATTATTTTCCAATAGAGAAAACAAGGAATCATAGGTAATTTCACACTTTTTCACAACCAACATAGGCATATCTTCAGCCTTTTCAGCTTCATAAAATTCACTAGAAGAATCTATCTGCATTGCTCAGGCCTACTTCACTACATAGTCAATTGCAACCTTTCTTGTTGATTTTATAGGACCTGTTCCCTATTCTTTCCTTTTTTAACTCCAGTCTTAAGATATTACTAGTAATCTTTTTTGTTCTTTGGACAGTCCTTAATGAAAGGCTCATACTTCTATATTTGTGACAAACTTCAATAGGTCTCCCTTTTATTGCTACTTCTTATCCTTTGATATTGACCACTTTTCTTCAAGGCTATAACAATATTTTTACAAAATAGGAAACATCAGTGTCTCTTCACTTGAATAATATTTTGAAGCTTTTAATGCTAGAGATTTTTCCCTTTTTACTTCCTTTTTCTCTAGTCTTTGCTGCTTTTTGAGCTCATGCATCTTTAAATTACCAATGACTTCGTCCATAGAGATATTCTTCAGGTTTGTTACCTCAGTAATAACATTCACTTTGCTTTGATGGACTTAGGAAGAACACCTAAAATTTTTCTCACTTACTTATACAAAGGAATCACATCTCTTAAGTTGTGTATCTAATTTGTGATAGAAGTGAATCTTTTATGCATTTCTTGAATTATCTCTCCTTCTTTCACAGACAATTTTTCATATTAAGTAGTTAGCACGTCAACTTTTGAATTCTTCAAATCAGTTGTTCCTTCATGAGCTGGTTTTAAGAAATCCCAGGTTTCCTTAGTATTTTCACAAGCAAAAATCCGATTATACTCATCAGTTCCTATGCCACTGACAAGAAATTTCTTTGCCTTGTAATTCTTCTCAACTTTCTTTCAATCTGTATCATCAAATTATATCTTATTTTTGACAACCATCCTTATTGTGTTTCCTTTTTTGACCGCTCTAACAGGCACATAAAGACCAATAAGTTTTATATCCATCAACCCATTATCCTTAACCATAATGAATTCATCAATCCCTATGTTCCACCACCCATAGTACTTCCCATTAAAGTTGGGTGGTCTAGTGGTAGATTTCCCTTCTTCAAGAATAGGTGAAGCAGCCATGATTAATAAATCACTCTAGGTATGAACCTTTTAATGTGTCCTCGCTCTGATACCAATTTTTGAAATATCGTGGGTTGCACCAAACTATGAGGGAGTAGGTCCTTTAGAGTCAGACACAAGAAATGAAATAGTGAAGTAGTAATATTGACCACTTTTCTTCATAGCTATAACAATATATTTACCAAATAGGAAACATCATTGTCTGTTCACTTGAATAAGATTTTAAATCTTTTAATTCTAGAGATTTTTCCCTTTTTACTTTTTGCTGCTTTTTGAGCTCATGCATCTTTAAATTACCAATGAGTTTGTCCATAGGGATATTCTTCAGGTTTGTTGCCTCAGTAATAACATTTACTTTGCTTTGATAGGACTTAGGAAGAAAACATTGAATTTTTCTCACTTACTTTTACAAAGGAATCACATCTCTTAAGTTGTGTATCTTATCTGTGATAGAAGTGAATCTTTTATGCATTTCTTGAATTATCTCTCCTTCTTTCGTAGAAAATTTTTCATATTCAGTAGTCAGCAAGTCAACTTTTGAATTCTTCAAATCAGTTGTTCCTTCATGAGCTAGTTTCAAGAAATCCCAGGTTTCCTTAGTATTTACACAAGCAAAAATCCTATTATACTCATTAGGTACTAAGCCATAGACAAGAAATTTCTTTGCCTTGTAATTCTTTTCAACTTTCTTTCGATCTATATCATCAAATTATATCCTATTTTTGACAACCATCCTTGTTGTGTTTCCTTTTTTGACCGCTCTAACAGGCACATAAATGCCACTTAGTATTATATCCATCAACCCATTATCCTTAGCCATAATGAAGTCATCAATCCCGGTGTTCCACCACCCATAGTACTGCCCATTAAAGTTAGGTGGTCTAGTGGTGGATTTCCCTTCTTCAAAAATAGGTGGAATAGCCATGATTAATAAATCACTCTAGGTATGAACCTTTTAAAGTGTCCTCGCTCTGATACCAATTTTTGAAATATCGTGGGTTGCACCAAACTATGAGGGACTAGGTCCTTTAGAGTTAGACACAGGAAATCAAATAGTAAAGCAGCAAACATAAAAAACTTTATAGGAAATTAAAGAACACAAAGATTTAATATGGAAACATCATTGTTCAAGGGAGGAAAAACCATGACTTAACATCACAAGAACTCAACAATCCACTATAATCAAACTCTTGATTATAGACTCAAATGGTAACATAACTCTAAGCTCCACTAGTTTGTAACAACTCTACTACAAACCTACCTTGACAACTCTGCCAAGAACTCACCTTAATATTGATCAAATCTGACCAATATAAACTCAGGTAACTCTACCTAAGCACTCTCAAGAACACAAGAAAATAATTACTCTTATTACATGAGTAATTTAATTACAGACCAAGATTTGACTCAAAAACACATACTCTCTCAGCACATAAAAATAGGGACTTGAGCTATTTTTTATTTTCTCCAATTTCACTCTTTAAACAATCTGATTGTATAAAATAGTGAATTGAGAAGAAGTCATTCATATTTATAGCTGGATAATAATTAGGGTAGAAATATGATTAGGATAGATGTCCTAATAGGTACAATCTCACCTATGTAGTTTGTTACACTAATAGATAAAACTGCGTAGGATAGTGATAATTGTACTAAATTCATGAAAACCCAGGGACCTTGTCCCTTATTTTCAATTGAGCATCATCAAAACAAGATATAGCAGTACTAGCACCCTTCTAATTGGGGTTATAGGTTGGACCCCAATTTTCTCAAATTAGGGTATGTCAATTATTTTTAGCTTCCAGAGTCCTCAGTTTATGTTGAGCTTATGTTTTAATTAAGATATGCTTGGACTTGTATTTGGGCCTCAGTACCTGAATCAAACCTAGTGCGTTCCTTCACAGCATTCAACAACTATCTTGTTGAGTACTCATCTTTCAAGGACTAGGGATCATCATTTATTTTACATATTCTTTAGTTTAAGTTAGTTGGAGTTAGTTGGGGGCTTGTCCCAATAACTCACTATGATTTAGAAGCTTTGAAATAGTTTTTTAGATTTTTAGAATGTTAGGTTGTCAGACAGTTTTATTTCTAATTTTTAATTGATATCTAGTATTTCACTATTTTATTTCCATCAATTATTTTAGTTTACCTTCCACCCAGTATTTTATTCCTTATTTTTAGTATTCTTAGAATTATGCCAGACTGTGGGTTATCTTTTTGTCACTTGGGACTTTAAGCATCATGTTAAGACTAGGGGGAAGTGTTGGGTCGTGAAAAACATAGTATTAGAGCGGTAGGTTTAAAGTGTCCTAGGGTGTCTAAAATTGCATTATGTAGAGTATTATTCATGGGTGTGAAGCGCGCCAGACTTAGGAGAACAAAATATTTTAGGAAAGTCTCAGTTCTTTCATAATTCATGTCGTGTGAACTCTATTAAAATTCCCCTTATAACTCATCCTCTATCCATTAACAAAAATGCCTACCAAGAGAACTAATGGAAGGAGAAATGGGAACCAGCAAGCACCATCACCACTTCTTGAAGAGCCTATGAATGATCCGATCTCTCATGTTAAGTTTAGGGCCACATTTAGAGCATTAGCCTAATATGTGGCTGCTCAGAACAATTAGCTAGTTTTTACCCCAGCTAACTTAGTAGTGAATATAGAAGAAACCAAAATCTAAGACTTCACTCGAATAAATCATCCGGTGTTCTTTATATCCAAACCTTAAGAGAATCCATAGAAGTTCTTGGATAGTGTTCAAAAATTGACTAATATCATGGCTGTCACTTCTACTAAGAGTGATGACTTGGTTTCTTACAAATTGCAAGGAGTAGCTTACACTTAGTTTAAGCAGTGGAAGAAAGATAGAGATGAAGATGTAGGGTTAGTCAAGTAGGATAAGTTTGTTGTTACATTTCTATACAGGTTATTCAAGATGGATTAGAGGAAACCCAAAGTGCATAAGTTCATCGACTTGAAGTAGGGCAGTATGAGTGTTAAGAAGTATTCACTCAAATTTCCACAGTTGGTAAGGTATGCTCCAACTATGATAACTTATTCTAAGACTCGAATAAGTAAGTTTTTGTTTGGTGTTTCTAAGAACTTGGTCAAGAAGGTTAGGATAGCTAGGTTATTTAAGGATATGGATATCTATAGATTGATGGTCCATACTTAACAAATTAAGGAGGAGAAGAACAAAGATAATGAAAGGGAGAATAATAGGACCAAAACTCGTATCTTTAATTTCTCTCAATAAAAGATGGATGTTGGGAATTGCTCTTAGTTTTACTAGAAATATTTAGCTCTAACACTATCTTCTGCTAGTGCTCCAGTGCCAAAGTTTAGACAAAATACTCGAGATAGAGTACTAGGCTCTAAGTCCTAGGGTAGTGTGAATTGTGATGACACCAACCTAATTTGCAAGAGATATGGTAGGAACCACAATAGGAAATTTATGGTTGGTAGTGATTCCCGTTTTGGGAGTGGAAAGTTAGTCCATAAAGTAAGAGAGTGTCCATTTACTGCATAGAAAGGTAAAGATATTCGTCAGCAAAGTTACTCTAACTCTTTAGTAACTTAGGAAGGTCGCCCAACTCAGTAGGGTACCATCTCTAATGCAACTGGTGGACAGTGTCAAGGTAGGTTCAATGCCCTTCAGACTCAATAGGTTTATAAGGATTCTCCTGATGAGGTTATTAGAACATATAAGTCTTTCACCTTTATGTCTCTACATTATTTGATCCCGGAGCCTCACATTCCATCATGACTCCATTTATAGTAGTAGACTTTGGGGTTAATCCTAAAATATTAGTAGAACTCTTCTTTGTTTCTACTCCAGTCAGTAGTTTAGTTATAGCTAGAAAATTTCTCAATCAGAGTTTCCCAGAATGTCACATTATTCGATCTAGTAGATTAGACATGACCAATTTTAATGTTATTCTTGGAACAGAATGGCTCGACTCATGCTATGCCTCATTTGATTGTAGAAATTGGGTAATCAAATTTTAGTTACAAAATAAGCTAGTCATATAATTGAAAGGTGGTACCTTAGTGCTTATAGGTCGGTTTGTTTCATTCCTTAAGGCAAGAAAAATAATATCCAAAGGGTGCATCTATCATCTTATTTGATTCAAGGGCTCAATGTCCAAAATTCTGAGTCGTTAGTTAGTTCCAATAGTAAGTGAATTTTTAAAATTGTTTCCTAAAGATCTTTTTAGAGTTTCTCTTGAGCGGGAAATTGACTTTGAAATAGATCTTCTCCAGATTCCTAGCCTATTTTGATTCCACCTTACATAATGGATTTAGTCGAGCTCAAGGAATTCAAAGTTTAGTTAAATATCTCTTAGATAAGGGTTTCATCAGGTCGAGTGTCTCTCTATGGGGTGCTCCAATTTTTTTAGTGTGCAAGAAAGATGATTCTCTCAGAATGTGCATCGACTACCGCCAGTTAAACAAAGTGACAATCAAGAATTAATATCTCATTCCTAGGATTGATGATTTATTTGACCAACGTAAGGGTGCTAATTTCTTTTCTATGATACAACTATCATCAGCTTAGAGTCGGAGACTGCGACATAAAAAAAAATAGCCTTCAGAATTCAGTATGGTTACTTTAAATTTATAGCCATGTCTTTTGGGTATAATATTTCTATCTTGATTACTTTTTCTGAGTATCTTGGCTGCCTACCTTGATTGGGGGTGACGACTTGGTGATTTTGGTAATTCTTAAGAGTTTTTTACCTATTAATACTATTTGTATTTTTTTTGCTTCTAGTTATTTTAGTAGTTTTGATTATTGTTACCTGAGAAACTAGCATATATATTTAATTTGGTAGTATATATTAGTTGTTGTCGGTGTTGGGCAGCAGATTCTAACTCCTTGATTAATTTTATTATAACCAGTTTGTCCTTTTAGCCTTATCTTTATCCTCCTTTGTTAGTTGTTTTTCCATCCTTTTTCTCCTATTTGTGTAGTGGCTGGAATTACCAATTGTAGACTAAGGTCATGTCATAGGTCGAGATAGGGGTTGGGAGGTAGTGGAGCTGGGTTAGGGATGAGTTTGGGGTTAGGGGCAAAGGGTAGTAAGGTTATGTGGAATAAGAGAGCTTCTAGGTTGTGAGTTGGGTCTTCAAACATAGGAACTTTGCAGGATAAGTCTATCGAGCTGGTGAAGATTCTTCAAAAGAGGAGGGTTAGTATAGTGTGTGTTCAGGAAACTAAATAGGTAGGCACTAAGGCGAGAGATGTAGATGGTTTTTAAGTTATGGTACTTGGGTAGCGTGAGACATAGAAATAGGGTAGGTATCTTTGTAGATAAAGAACTTAGGGAGCAGGTGGTTTAGGTAAAGAGAGTTAGTGATAGGTTGATGTCTATTAAGTTTGTCATTGGAGGGTCTACGATGAACGTTATTAGTTCCCATGCCCCGTAAGTAGGTTTGGATAAGAAGGAGAAGAAGGAGATTTAGTAGGTTTTAGATGAGGTAGTGAGGAGCATCCCGAGCATTGAGAAGCTTCTCGTGGGAGGGGATTTCAATAGGCATATTAGGTTTTTGCCAAGAGGTTTTGAGGATGTGCATGGTGGTTTTGGTTTTGGGGAGCGGAATGACGGAGGATTTGCTATTTTGGATTCTTCTAGGGCTTTTGGATTGTGGATAGCGAATTCAATATTTTCGAAGAAGGAGGAACACCTTATTACATTTTGTAGTTTAGTGGGAAGGACTCAGATAGACTTTTTGATTCTTAGGAAAGTGGATAGAGCACTTTGTAAAGATTGTAAAGTCATACCTAGCGAGAATTTTTCAACTTAGTATAGGTTGTTGGTGATGGATGTGGTTATCAATAAGGGTAAAAAGAAGAGAAGCGTGGAGGCTCGGCCCAAGATTAAGTCGGGTAGCTTGACTTTGGCTAGTGCTTTGGAAATAGAGGAGAAGTTGAAGAGTAGGGGTGCTTGGGAGAGTAGAGGAGGTATGGATAGTATGTGAGAGACGACTTCTAGTTGTATTAGGGAGACCGCTAGAGAGGTGTTGGGTGTATCGAAAGGTTAATCTAACAAACATCGGGGAGATTGGTGGAATATAAGAATGTGGCTTACGCTAAGTTAGTTGTGAGCAAGGATGAAGAGGAAAGACAGACAAATAAAGAAGAGTACAAGGTAGCTAGGAGAGAGGCTAATTAGCGGTTACGGCAGCTAAGACTGTAGATTTTAAGCACCTGTATGCGGTTTTAGAGGAGAATACCAGAGATAAAAAGTTGTATAGGCTGGCTAAGGCCAGATAACGGAGGGCTCGTAACTTTGACCAAGTTTAGTGCATCAAAGGAGAGGATGGTACAGTGTTGGTGGAGAATGCTCTCATTAGGGAGAGGTGGCAGTCCTACTTCTATAAAATTTTGAATGATGGGGTGACAAAGGTTTTATGTATGGGGACTTGGAGAATTCTGAGGAGTGTCGATATTATGGGTAATGTAGGCATATCAAGGTTGAAGAGGTCAAGGGAGATATTTGGAGGATGAGGCGAGGTAGGGAGATGGGGCCAAATGAGATTCCAGTGGATTTTTGGAAGAGCACTAGTGGGGCAGGTTTGGAGTGGTTGACAAGGTTGTTTAATAGTATTTTTAGAATAGCAAAGATGCCTAAAGGGTACAGATGGAGTACGATGATTCCATTGTATAAGAACAAGGAAGACATCCAGAGTTTCAATAACTATAGAGGTATTAAGTTGTTGAGTCATACTATGAAGGTTTGGAAAAGGGTGGTAGAGGTGAGTATGAGAATAATCGTGAAAATTTTAGAGAATTAGTTTGGTTTCATGCCAGGTCGCTCGACTACTAAGGCCATTCACCTTGTAAGGAGATTAGTAAAGCAGTTTTGACAGAGGAAGAAGGACTTTCACATGGTGTTTATTGAAATTGAGAAGGCATATGACAGAGTTCCCAGGGAGATTCTGTAACGGTGCTTGTAGGCTAGAGGGTTCCCGTGGCGTACACTAGGGAAATTCAGCATATGTATGATGGGGTGAAGACTCGGGTGAGGACGATAGGTGGAGATATAGAGAACTTTCCAGTCGTGATAGTGTTGTATCAGGGATCAACTCTTAGCCCATTTTTATTTTCTTTGGTGATGGATGTTTCGACGTGACATATTCAAGGGGAGGTGCCTTAGTGTATGTTATTCGCAGATAATGTGGTTCTGATTGACGAGACTCAGGGTGTAGTTAATTATAAGTTGGAAATATGGAGGCAGACGCTTGATTCTAAAGAATTTTGGTTAAGTAGAACCAAGACGGAGTACTTAGAGTGTAAGTTCAGTGATGTGTCGCAGGAGGTTAGAGTGGTTGTGAAGCTGAATTCTCAGGCCATTCAGAAAAGAGAGAGTTTTAAGTATTTGGGGTCTATAATTCAGGACAATGGTGAGATTGACCAGGATGTCACACATCATATTGGGGAAGGATGGTTGAAATAGAGGCTCGATGTGGGAGTTCTATGTGATAAGAAGGTGACTCCAAAACATAAAGGTAAGTTGTATAGAGTGGTAGTCTGGGTGGCTTTGGTGTATGGAGTGGAGTGTTGGCCAGCTAAGAACTCTTACATCCAAAAGTTAAAGGTGGTAGAGATGAGAATGTTGTGATGGATGTGTGGGCATACCAAGAAATATTGGGTAAGGAATGAGATGATTTGAGAGAAGGTGGGAGTTGCCTTGATGGAGGACAAGATGCAAGAGGTAAGGTTAAGTTGGTTTGGTCACGTGATGAAGAGGTGCTTAGATCCTCCTGTGTGGAGGTATGAGACACTAGATATTGATAGTTTTAGATGGGGTAGAGGTAGACCAAAAAAATATTGGAGGGAGGTGATTAGGCATAATATGGAGCAGTTACAGCTAACGGACCTTGATAGGAAGGTGTGGAGGAAGTGAATTAGGGTAGAGGGTTAGGGGTGGGAGAGCGTCGGTAATATAGGTATGCACTCCTCGGGGGATGGAGTTTTTTGTTCATGGCTAGCGGTGTTAGTTTATTTTGCTTATTGTACTAGTTTATATATGTACTTATCTTTTGTGTTTGGTATTCTGTTAGCTTGTCTTTTGTACCATACTAGTTATATACACTTATATTTGGGTTTGTATATGGGTATCGGTCCTAAGCCAGGGGTCTATCGGAAACAGCCTCTCTATATATCATGAGATAGTGGTATGGTTTGCATACACTCTACCCTCCCCAGACCCCGCTAGGTGGGAATACACTGGGTATGTTGCTGTTGTTCTTGTTGTTGTTATCTTTTGGAATAACAAATACTCCTGTAAATTTTATTGACTTGATGAACTGGGTGTTCAAGCAATACTTGGGCATGTTCATTATAGTCTTCATAGATGACATCCTCATTTATTCTCGGAGTGAGGGTGAAAATGCATATCATTTAAGGATTGTCTTTCAGACTCTAAAAGATCACTAGTTATTTGCTAAGATCAGCAAGTGTGAATTCTAGTTGAAAATAGTAGGATTCTTTTGTCATATCATTTCCAGTGAAGGCATTCGAGTTGACCCTTACAAGACCAAATAATAAGGAATTGGCCTAGACCCATCTCTTTATCAGATTTTAGGAGTTTTTTCGGTTAGCCAGTTACTACCAATGGTTTGTTGAAGTATTTTCCTCTATTGCTTATCCTATGTCTAGATTGATTTAGAAGAAAGTTAAATTTAACTGGTTGGATTCTTGAGAGAAGAATTTTTAGGAGTTGAAGACTCGACTCTCCTTCACTCCAGTTTTGACTTTACCAGAAGGTTTAGATGGTTTTGTGGTATATTGTGAAGCTTCCAAAGTTGGACTTGGTTGTGTAGTTATGCAGTGGGAAAGGCTATAGAATATGCCTCTAGGAAGCTCAATCCTCATGAGAAGAACTACCAGACTCATGATCTTTAATTGGAAGCAGTCGTGTTTGCCTTAAAGATTTTGAGGTATTATCTTTATGGGGTTCATGTTGATATGTTCACTGATCACAAGAGTCTTCTGTATGTGTTCAGCAAGAAGGATCTAAATCTGTATCAGAGAAGGTGGCTAGAGTTGTTGAAAGACTATGATATGAGTGTACTATACCATCTAGGTAAGGCCAATGTTGTGGCCAATGCCCTTATCATATTGTTTATGGGGAGTGTTAGTTACGTGGACGATGATAAGAAAAAGTTAGTTCATGAGGTTTATCAGCTTTATAGGTTGGGAGTTCGGTTGGTTGATTTAACCAAAGGTTTTGTTTGGGTTCAGAATGGTTTGGAATCTTCTTTGTTAGCTACAGTAAAGTAAAAGCAAGATAGAGATCCTATTTTGTAAAAAATTGAAGGAGGAAGTTCGGAATCAAAAGGTTGAAGTTTTTTTCCCAAAGGGGAGATGGTGTTCTTTGTTGTGAAGGCATGTTATGTGTTTCGGATATGGATGGCTTAAGTCAAGAATGTTAGTAGAAGCTCACAGTTTATGGTACTTTATTCATCTAGGATCCACTAAAATGTATTGTGACTTGCGGGAAGTCTATTGGTGGAATGGCATGAAGAAGGATATTGCAAAACTTATGGGTAAGTGTCCAAATTGCCAATAAGTTAAGGATGAGCACCACAGGCTTTGTGGTACGATTCAGGAATTCATTATCCCTACTTAGAAGTGGGAGGTAGATAATATGGACTTCATCACAAGGGTGCCTCATACTCATCGACAGCATGATTCTATCTGGGTTATCATGGACCGAATGACTAAGTTGGCTTACTTTTTTGTTGTTAATATTTTAGATTAAGCCAAGGATTATGATAAGCTCTATCTTAAGGAGTTGGTGAAATAGCATGAGTCCCTTTTACCAATATCTCAGATAGAGGTACCCAATTCACCTCTTGATTTTGGTAAACTTTTTAGAAGGGTCTTAACATGACCCGAACTAGGGCTTTGTCGTAATGGACATCCCACATCCAACAATGTCCATAGAACACCCACAATACCCAATCCAACCTCCAATCTTATACCCTGAGTTGGTTGAATTCCAAACATATAAAAAGATAGAATAATTATCAACTCCAATACTTTGGGATAGGTCCATAACCATGTTCAACGCGGACAAATCTAACCATCCAATTCCATCCAACAACCATAACCAAAAGAGAAATAACAACCAAGTCCATATCTATTACATAATAAAATGGAGCAATCACAAATCAAATAAAGTCATACGGTATCAAACTAAATACCAATACCAATGCCAAGGCTGACACCACTACCGACACCGCCCATACCAACCTATAGTAGCCTCATAAAGCCTCTATCTAAAATCAAACAGCATCTGGTATGGACATGCCCATGACCATAGCCAAAACCAATTCCATAGACTACTAAATGAAAACATAATAAACTAAAACTAGAAATGGAGCTATTAAAAATATGAAAGCTCACTACTTCAAGTCAACAAAAGTTGTTCTCAAAGTTTGATCACTAAGTAGGAGGTATAGTATGACCAACACCTGCATTGCATTGGGATACAACATTGAAGATGGTTAGAGATTAGATTTCTATCAAGTAACTCTAGGATAAGGATAAAATAGTACCAACAGTTCAAAACCAATCTATCAAAGCATATACCAATGCAATACATATATATACATATATATTTATGCTATGCTGGAATAGGGAAAAGAATTAACATAAACTTTGAAATCAATAAATTGGGCTGTGTAGAATGACCGTCATAGAACAAGGCACCCAATTGCTATCTGGGCCTAGCTCTCCCCAATTTGGAAGGGCCGTAGTGCGTATAGTTGCACGAACTAGAGAATATCCAAATCTGCATATGCGTATACGGAGGACTCAAACCTCTATGAATAATCAAGGTGACTTAATCACCAATACATGTATTATGGGGGACTCGAACCTCCTATTCAAATATCCATTCGGGGGAGTAGATCCTCCTGATCATAAGACACCCACACCGGCTAGCCAGTTTCCAGTGTTAGTCCTTCAAAATCTAACTTTCACAGCCCGTCTACAGATTCCGATTTTAAGCTCAATTTAAAACTATCATTCCATATATACAACCATTAAGTATATTACTTACCAAAGAAATTTTGTTGGCATCGTCATACAGAAACTACTTGCAAGTGTACAATATGCCATTACCATTATCAATCAACCAATAATTCATTTGACTTTGGGACTCGAACCCAATGTCTAAAAAAGACACCTGTTTAATTAAAAATTTAGGGACTCGAACCTATTGTCTAACAAAGACATAAATCAATTTAATGTTTAGGGACTCAAACCCTTTTGAGAAAATTAAATCACCAAGGTTACCATTTAAATCATTACATGGTCAGCAAGTCCTTTACAAAACCATTTACCAGCCATTCGTATTTATTTTTTCAATGTCTTAGTTCAAACACCATTTAGCATGTGACTAATTTATTCTCTCAGGAATTTTCACAAACACTTTGAGAGAATATCATTACCAAGGCCAAAATCAAGGTTAAAACCATCAATTTTAGGGTAACCCATGACCCATTTGATAAACCACAAATACCAAGCACCCACATGTGCTTATAAATACAAGTTAAACCAAGAATAAACAATACTCAATCACATGCAACAAAACACTCAATTTTATTTTTAAGAATCATAATCACACTTTAAAACATATGATATTTATGAAATAATAGTGAGGGAAGAGTCACATGCCTTATTCAAGAAAGTTGACAACGCCCAAGTGCACATGCAAGTATATGTGGTCTATCAAGTAGAAAAGTGGCCTTCAAGAAAGCTGAGTATCGATCCCACAGGGACTTGACTTTCCAATGATTCTATTCTAGTTCACAATTTAGATTCAATTGATGCAAGCGTAACAAAAATATAGTTTTGAATATTTGTAAAATAAACTAAAGGAATCAATGCATAAAATAAAGGTCTTGAAACAATCAATGGAGTAAAGATCTTTGAACAATCATACTATGTTATTGAACTTTATTTGTTAACGTGCTTATCTTAGTTGTTGATTCGTAGGGTTAATTTCATAATCAAGGTCTCCCGACATCTAACCGTTTACCTAATTTGGATATTACAACTAGATCGCTGAGTGGGGATGTAATAATCCAATTAAGTTATTTAAATTATTATCTAACATATGAATCAAGTAAGGTTTCCAAGTACATCCCTGTCCTAGATGCTAATTTGAATTCATTATCTCATAAAAGAATACAAATCATACTTTGTTCATTCCCATATTCTATCTCCCTATTCCTGCTCCCGAGATCACAAGGGTGATATTAGAAGTATATTTTGGGTGATCAATCCATCAAATAGTTAAATCAAGAATCAACAAATAACCAATAATTATAAGAAAATTAAACAAAATTAATTCAAAAGAATAGTACTTATGTTCTTGGCTTTAACCCCCGAAAAGGGAGTTTCTAGCCACTCCTAGCCGTAATCACCATCCAAATAATTGTATGAATGATTAGAACCATAAAGAAACTAAAAATAAAGAATATAACATCTTAAGAGAAGTGTTGGTAGTATCCAATGATTTCCAAGTTGATCTAGGGGTTCCTAGATGTCCAAAACGTGTTTTTAAATGTTATATTTATAATAGATAAGTCATAAACCCAATAGGATTTGGTTTCCACGTTGTCCTTATTTAGCTGGGCATAATTATTCTGATTTTGATGCTCATCACATCACGGTGAAGTATCCATTGCCATAGGACCAAGAAACAATGTAATCGCGTTAAGATTATGGACGTGATAATCGCCAATTTGCTTAATACTGCAATGAGGTACCTCCTTTATCACTATTAGCACAATGATGCACTAGTGGATCAATATTTTAGGTCCCTTATGAATCCAATGTTTTTTCACAATCTCCAATAGGATACTCCCACATTCTTCATGCACCCTGTGCATTCCAGGTATCCAAATTACGTCAAGTTGTGTATTATACTTTCGTTGATTCATTCCAAGACTTTTTGAGTTATTTCCATTTGATTTGAAGCTTGAATATCCTTTATATATCATCATAACCAATTCAAAAAGCATCCTATAGCATTAAAAACAATAATATATGACTTAAAATGACACAACATCCATGACGGTGAAGTAGAAACACGAGCTAAGACTAGTCTTTGCCCACATTGATCTTAAGCTTATTATTTTGACTCTTGTCTTGATCCAAGGGACCATTGAAAATTATAACCAAGATATTTCATATATAAATACAAAATAAAAACCTTAGAAACTCATTAAACATGTTATAAACCAACACGATAGACTAGACAAACACCTAGCTCAAGCTAGTCACACTAGTTTTCTCGGTTGAATTCTAAATGATCAATTTGAATCAAAACTCATGTGAAAACACCATTAAACATTGTAAACACATACATGGACACTTTGATGAACATTTATATCATTATCAACACATTAATCAGATGAATCATCCTCAAAACAAGGCTAAATAGGCTAGAATAGTAATGCTAGAATGCATAAATACACCCAACATCACCACCACACACTTAAAGACTTGTTCATCATAGAACAACTCCTTACTATAAATATCATGAACTGAATAGACTCTACACTTATACTACGAGCAAGGCATTCAAGCTAGTACTACAATGACTACATGGAATACAAGTTTCTCCCTAAGCATATTACATACTTTAACGCCCCGAGTCTGATACCCAAAATGCTACACGATGCTAGCAATCCTGAAGTCCCCCAAGCTAACTCATGACTGATATCTGTAATTGAACAATGTATAATATATTGTATAAATGTGAAATGAAAGGGCTGAAAGGCCATAAGGTTCAAATATCTAATAAAAATATAGCATCTAGAAATACGGCATATTAATACAAAAATTAAAACAAACTATCTGAACATGCTAGTCTAAAAGCCTCTAAATTGTTTGAAAACTGTAGAATTGATTGGACATGTCCCCAACTAACTTCGTCTGCTAAAACTGAAATAATGAAGTAATAAAATAATCATGATATCCTTCAATGATGAGGACTAACTGCAAATCTACTGTTGCTGGATGAACCTGAAGCTAAGTGCGATTGCAAACTTGAACATCCGAACCTATGGTAGTCAGTACATCTGAATATACTGGTATGCAAAGTGAGGTACGCTGAATGCATGGGGCACATATGCATGAACAATACTAACTGACTGAATAACATGAATAGGAGAATACATGCATAAATATGTAACTATAAATGAGATTGGGATAATACTAACTACTGAGTCTGAATACTGATAACATGAGTTTCGTATAACTGATATACTGTTAACTGAGTGACTATGTTCGATAGTCCTAATTCTGATGGAACTAGCTGAGATTCCTACTAAGCAGAGTGACTGTATCTAAAAGTCCTAAATATAAAGAACTATCCGAGTTCTTTTATTGAGACTAAGACTGAGACTGTGGTAGGTAATCAATTAACTGATATGCCTCAAATCTAAACTGGTGGGGTCCAACCTGTAACCCTATCTGGAAGGGTGTAAGTATTGTGCCATGGGTAAAGACAAGCTGTGAATTAACCCTCTCTGACAGGGATCTCTTTCGTTAACCCCTCCTAGTAGGAAAACTCAAATGAGATGTATAATCTCTAGACTCATAGGGGTACATCTTAACCTATACAAGCTATGTAGTTCTGGAATGAACGGATTGTTCCTAAGGATCACACACTCTACTGGCTGACAGGTGTGCCATCATCCCTGGGTTTACTCGGTGCTGAATCCTACTCCCAACTGAATAAACACTAAAATTATTTCCTAGTTCATACTAGGATTGACTGAGCTATCACTGATCGTGTTACTGACTGAACTTGACTGATTTCACTAATTTTTTTTGACTGGCGGAATACTACTAAGATCTAATAACAGACTGAGATTACTAAGTACTGTGAAGGACTGGATTGATACTAAATTTATTAAGTTTTCCTGAGTTATGAGACAGACTAAATTCTAAGGATCATGGCTTGACTGAGAGTATATTGAAAACTAACGTTGGCTCTAGGCACACAACTAAATTGTTCGGTACAAGTACCCCCATGACTCAATAGCATGTAACTAAAAAGACATGACACTTGTTTCAATACATAACCATAGGCCACAATTCATAATACAAACTTTGGAGATTTTCATAAAGTATTTGTATGTCATAAGCTTGCACATGAATAGGAAGAAATATAAACGTCATTATTTCTTAAGTCTAACCTAATGAGCATTCCACCAAACCATTACAATGTAAAAAAAATAACATGGAAGTCATTGTGGACATAAGGGTAAAGCATGGATTCATCAATTTGGTCACAATTGAGTCATAAAGCATAATTCCTATTCTCTTAGGCATTTTAGCAAATACCTTGCATGCAAACTTAAGGCTTAGGCATGAACATTAAAATAATATATCATGGCAATATTCTTCACTTCAAATACAAGAATTCCGACCATATGCTTACATAATTTCATTATATTTATTAAGGATTTCAACTTGGTAATTATACAACAACATAAACATTGATATGATTCAATTCATAACATGGAATTCAAAATGTTTATTTTTAAAAGGGTTTCTTGATCTTCATGGGTGAAAGGAACCCATGAATCAACACTTTAAATATCTTAGATGTACGTTTCTTGAATATTAATGGTGGAATCTCCTGGATTAGAAGCTTTAATAAAAACCCTAAACTTCTTCTTGGTGGAATTTGAGAGAAAAACTATATGTTCGTGAAAACCTAGCTGAATCTCATGTTATAGGCTTATATAGTGGTGGAAAATTGACCCTTTTTCCCTTAAAGATGCGGACATTTAATGACTAAAAATAGGTCATTGACGCGATTGGTGACACGGTGCATTAATGTCACCAACGCAATACTCAGCGCGTCGTGCCATGATCGCACCAAGCCTCAGTACTTTTGGCTCTGGAAACTTGCAACAATTTTAACCAATTTGATAGGTGATGCAGCGCTCCAAGATCGCGTTGGCCACTATTTTAAGACACCAAACATGGTCTAAACGAGGTTTGAAAAATTTAAAACATGTTCGGGAATACCTATTGACCTACCTGATCATGAATTAGCAAAAATACCGACCATTAAATGCCATTAAGGTTGCAAAATGAGATTGTCAACTTTTGATAGACAAAAATAAACTAAGTTTGGAAACTTAGCTAGAATTTTCTAAGTCTGGGACCCCCTTGACAAGCTTAAAAGACTTTAAGCTTAGGAATTTTTCAAGGTCTTATAATATCCCCCCCTTTGAAACGTTCTTCCTCGAATGACACTGACTGAGATAGGAGAATTGATAAGCTGAAGTATATACTGAACATGACCAACTGAAACATGAATACATGACTAACATGACTGATAAGTTGAATATATTATACTAAACATGCATATTTAATGCATGAATAGCTGACTCAATGAATGCATGACTAGGATTATTGGTAAGATGAATATATCAAGCTGAGCATGCATATCTGATGTGTGAATACATGACTGAACTGAAACATGAACATATGAATGAATATACAATGGTAATTGATACCAAGTTTATAATGGGAATCTAAGCATGAATTTGAATACTCAGTTTGTAATGGAATCTGAACATGGAACTGAGTAAATTCATGGAAGACTGTTACCTTAAGCTGAAAATACTGATAAACGCAAGATCACTTACTAGGCACACATGAATGGGAACATGGGAACATATTTAATCCTGAAATATGGTATACAAACTAAATATCGTGATTTGAATTGAGCATCTTGAATACGTGGCTTGCGGCTGAGGTCGGAGTTTGAGGGTCAACTTATGAGTACCCCTTACTCCTAATTGTATTCATTATAGGAAAAGTGAGTGGATTGTTTATGTCATAAAAGTATGGGGGATTATAGTGTATCTCCCTCTTGGGACACTAGGTCCCTCAAAGAATACTAATTTTGTTGAGATACTGAGGAAAATTAGGGTGATGTATAAGGCACGTATGAACTGAATTATTACTAAATATCTGGGATCTAAAACTAAGAAGTGATACATGAACTAAGATGAGCATGCAACTACCTGGTTGGTCCATCCTAGATTTATCACATTCGTGGGACTCCGGATAGTGCAACTAGATGGAACGAAGGGAAACCACACTATCCAAACTTGTTCGCCTGACTGCTAAACTAAATTATTGGCTGCTTAAACTAAATCATACTTAACTAAAGTACTTCTCCAACACTCTTTCAACTATACTCTCCACCTTTGTACACTCGAGAGCACCAAAAATATTCACTTGGGTATTGAGCACGACTGCTTAAATATACTGCTCATCTGATTAACTAAAGGACTAACAATTGAATGATGGGTCTGCAAGACTTAACTAAACTTAGTCTGAACAACTGGACAAAAACTATAGAGTATAATGCATAGAAGGTAATAACTAACTGGGTAACATGAGGTAATTGAGCGTGAGTTAGTAAAGATTGTATTACCTTAAGAATGCAAGATCAGGTGTCTAACATGTTTTGGAAACATTCTAAAATACTAATAACTAAGTAATTGATGGCCATATGCTATGGTCTGGAAATCCTAAAACTAAATTGAGTTACTAAACTGATTACTGGGCAAGGACTGGGATTGAGATTGTAGCTAAGATGGTAATTGAGACTGTAACCATAACTAAGACTGTAACTAAAACTGAATGCTAGTTTCTAATAACTGAGGTTTAGACTGGTACTGAAGTACTGAATTCTAATGGCTACGTAACTGATAACTGAAATCCATGATCTTGTAAGACTATCTGAATCCTCTACTGAAAATTGATTACTGAACTAATGCTGTAACTAAGGCCTAATGGATAGAGCATCAACACTAAGAATTCACTAAGGGATCTAAACTGAGAGTATACATGACATAATCTGAAACTGGATGATCACTAGGAGTGGAGCATGAGTCATGAGTTGCATGGCCTGAGCTTGGAATTTTTGTGTTCATAGGACATGATTTATAACACTGGGTAAACTGGAACTCCCCCTACTAGGAACTTGAAACACACACTATTCTATGAAAAGCATATGGATATAAGCTATATTTCTGGGACTGAAACATAATGCATACATAAGTATCGTGATGGTTGAAGTATAAAACTTTGCACTGCGGTGGGAATGGGTCAGGAATCATCTTCCCTTATGGATTTCCTACACGCACTGGTATTACTACTAGGACCTAAAGACCTAAATTTATGAGATATCATAACCGGACAGTCCCTGTATACCTGCCGGGCTATGATGGGATGACCTGATAGGTGGAGACTGAGAAAGGTCCTATTAACATTTGGTCTAACCTTAAAGTTGACTGTTATGTAATGAGTTAAAAAAGAAAAAAAATCCTGAATCTAAAGAAACGTGAACATGTAAATGAGAATGTGATAGCATACCAGTGGCTACATCAAGAGGATTTTCCTAATCTGTCGGGCCTGAAGAGCATAGAGTCTGTTTGCGCGTTGCCTACTGATAGCACTGGAATTTGCACCCTTCTGGTTCAGGTGACCAGACTAGGATGAAGGATGATTGTGCTGACTTGGAGGGTTGGGTTTAGGATAGTCTCGGACCATATGACCTGACTTGTCACATCCAAAACACACATCATGTCGGCTCTGCACACATCCTTATAATACTTACCACACTCTTTGCAAAGCGGATTCATAAAACTCCTACTCTCACTACCCTGGGGTGTGGAGCCTGGCTCCCCATCCCTACGATCATTTTTTAACATTGATACTGGCACACTAGCTGAGGATAGAACTGGGACTGAAAACTTCTGACTATACTGAGAACGGTTACCACCCTATGCCCCTGGCTGAGAAAAACTATGTACATCTCCTTAATCAGCATCGCAGTCCTATACTCCTTAACCACTCTACCTGATACCCCAGATACAAACTTGCCTACTCTGGATATACTATCTTCTACTACATGGGAACCATACCTAGCTAACTAAGTAAACTTAAGGTAGTATTGTTTTGCGCTCATACTTTCTTGTCTGAGATTGATGAACTCTAAAACTTTAGCTTCTTTTTGCTATAGGGGAGAGAATCGGTCTAGGAAGGTAGTAGCAAACTCTTCCCACTTTATGAGCTCTACATCTATACCTCTGTCTACCTTCCACTAGTTAACCCATGTATCAGCTACATCTTACAGCTGATAAGCGGCTAACTCAACACTCTAACTAGAAGGCACTCCCATGATATCTGTAACTTTCCAAACTTGGTCTAGGAACTCTTGTGGATCCTCTTTAAATTTAGAACCTAATAATAGGGGAGGTTTCATTTGGGTGATGTCCCAAATCCTGGCTGCAATAGTATTGACCACTGAGTTGGCCAGAATAGCATCTGGCCATTCATTCTGAACTGTGATTGACTTGGAAAGAGTAGTGAATGCAGTCCTAAATTCTACATGGGAGACATGCTCATCCAGAGGATCTGCCTGAACGTACTGAGGGACTGACTCATTTACGTTTCTTTATTTGGGAGCCATGTTATATAAACGAAAAGGGAGAAATGAATAAGACTAAGATTTAAATTTTAACTCATGGTCACTGGTATGACATCAATACTGAAAGAAGGGAAATTGTTCCTAAAACATCTTATAGTCTCCTATAAATAAATATGGCACGCAATACGCCCATGAATAAAACTCTACTAGATGCAGATTTTCAGACTTCCTAGGTATCTATTCAAAGTTTGTAACAGAATGCTACACGGTGCTACAATTTTGCAGTACCACAAGCTGACCCATGACTGATATCTGTAACTGAACACTGCATAATATACTCAATAAATATGGAATAAAAGGACTAAGAGGCCATAAGGTTCAAATATCTAATAAAAACATAACATCTGGATATACAATATATCAGTACCAAAACTGAAATAAACTGTCTGAACATGCTAGTCTGAAAGACTTTAAGCTGTCTGAAAACTGTGGAGTTGATAGGACATATTCCCAACTAACTCCATCTACTGAAAATAAAATAATGAAGTAATAAAATAATCATGCTATCCTCGAATGATGAGGACTCACTACAAATCTACTGCTACTGGCTGAATCTGAAGCTAAGTGCAATTAGGAACTTAAGCGTCTGAACCTATGGTATAAAAAAACATAGCGCAGAAGAAAAACATGTGTCGGTACATCTGAATATACTGGTATGCAATGTGAGGTAGGCTGAATGTATGGGAGTCATATGTATGAACAATTCTAACTGACTGAATAACATGAATGTTAGAATACATGCATGAATACGTAACTGTAAATGAGATCGGGATAATACTGACTACTGAGTCTAAATATTGATAACAAAAGTTTTGTATAACTGACATACTATTAACTGAGTGACTATGTCTGACAGTCCTAATCCTGATGGAACTAGCTAAGTTTTGTACTAAACTGAGTGACTGTATCTGACAGTCCTGAAGCTGAAGAACTATCTAAGTTCTTTTACTGAGACTAACACTGAGATTGTGGGAGATAATCATTCAACCTACATGCCCTATATCTAAACTGATGGGGTACAACCTGTAACCCCAGCTGGAAGGGTGTCAATACCGTGCCACGGGTAAAGACAAGCTGTGAGTTAACCCTCTCTGATAGAGAGCTCTTCTGTCAACCCCTCCTAGTAGAAAAACTCAAATAAAATGTATAATCCCTATACTCGTATGGGTATATCTCAAACTATGTTGGCTATGTAGTTATGGAATGAAAGGATTGTTCCTAAGGATCACACCCTCTACTGGCTGACAGGTGAGCCCTCATCCCTGGGTTCAGTCGGTGATGAATCCTACTCCCAACTGAATAGACACTAAACTGATTTCCTAGTTCATACTAGGCTTGACTGAGATGTCACTGATCGTGTTACTAACTAAACTGAACTGATTTCACTAATTTCCATTGACTGTCAGAATACTACTAAGATCTGATAACTGACTAAGATTACTGAGATTACTGAATACTATGAAGCACTAGACCGATACTAAATTTACTGAGTTTTCCAGAGTCATGTGACTGACTGAATTCTAAGGATCATGGCTTGACTTAGAGTATATTGAAAACTGATGTTGGCTCTAGACACACAGCTAAATTGTTGGGTACAAGTACCCCTAGGACACAATAGCATAAAACTAACAAGACATGACACTTCTTTGACTACATAACCATAGGCCACAGTTCATAATACAAACTTTTGAGATTTTCATGGAATATTTGTATGTCATAAGCTTTCACATGAATAGGATTACATATAAACATGTCATAATTTCATAAGTCTACTTTCATGACCATTCCACCAAACCATTATAATGCATAACAATAACATGGAGGTCATTGTGGACATAAGGGTAACACATGGATTCATTAATTTGGTCACAATTGAGTCATAAAGCATATTTTTTATTCTCTTAGGCATTTTAGCAAGCACCTTGCATGCATAGCCTGAAGCTTAGGCATGAACATTAAAATAATACATCATGGCAACATTTTTCACTTCAAATACAAGAATTCCTACCACATGATAACATCATTTCATTATATGTATTAAAGATTTCAACTTGGTAATCATACAACAACATAAACATGGATATGATTCAATTCATAACATGGAATTTAAAATTTATATTTTTGAAAGGGTTTATTGAGATTCATGTGTGAAAGGAACCCATAAATCAACACTTTACATACCCTAGATGAAAGTTTCTTGAAGATTAACGGTGGAATCTCCAAGATTAGAACCTTCAATTGAAAACCCTAGACTTGTTCTTGAGGGAATTTGAGGAAAACAACTATATCTTGGTGAAAGCCTAGCTGAATCTCGTGTTATAGTTTTATATATGGGTAGAAAATTGACCCTTTTTCCCTTAAAGATGCGGACATTTGATGACTAAAGAATGGGGATCAATACAATTGGAAACGCGGTTCTTCAATGGCAGCAATGCGATACTCTATATGTCGAGCCATGATCGCACCAAGCCTTAGTACTTTTGGCTTCGGCAACCTGCAACAATGTTGATCAACGTGATGGGCAATGCGGCACGCCAAAATCGCATTGATCCACTATTTTGGGACACCAAATATCATCTAAACAAGGTCCGAAAAATCCAAAACTTGTCCAGGAACACCTATTGACCTCCCTGATCATGAATTAGCAAGAATACCGACCATTAAAGGACATTAAGGTCATGAAATGATATTGCCTACTTTTTAAGGCCAAAAATAAACTAAGTCAAGAAACTTAGCTAGATTTTCTAAGTTTGGGACCCCCTTGACAAGCTTAAAGAACTGAGTTAAGCTTAGAAATTTTGCGGGGTCTTACACATACACAATTGGCATTCTCATGTTAATTGCTCAATATAAGACATTACACGAATCAACCACATTCATCAAACATGTGCCCCTAACAATAAATAGAGTTACCCAAAATTTCTCACAATAATGCAATGCATAACACAATGGGCACAAGAATTAAGTTTCACTCACTCTTACAAAGAATTCAGAAGTTACACATAATGAAGTATAGGCTTTCCCTTAGTGTAGTACTTCACTATTATCTGAATGATGAACTTAGGATAAATTTTGTCTTTTTTGGGTTGTAATTTAAGCAAAGGGACGGGTAGGAATTATTTTCGAATAGTTACTATTTTTCCAAGCGCTTTAATACAACACAATATCAATTAAAACAAATCTCTAGAAATAAATTCACACCACTTTTATCTACCCATGAATTTTGTTTTCACCCCATCTTATTAACCACATTCAGCAACACTATGGTAGGAGGATTTTTCTATTTATTTATGATTCAAATTTAGCACAACTTTTCTTTTTCAATCCCAACCATAGCATATCAATTTTAAACACCAATAACTATTTCTTTGGGGCTTCAAGTTCACCTTTTCCTTCCCAAATTTCACACTCCTTACTCAATTAATTTATACTTAAGCACTTAGGAGCTTTCGAATCAAATTCCGCTCTATCAAACAAGGGATTAGACTACGTACAAGGCTAATAATGAATAAGCTAAAGGCTCAATGGATTTGACTAATATTATGCACTATGGGTAGGTCAAAATAAGGTACACAAGGCTAACAATGAATAAGCTAAAGGCTCAATGGATTTGACTAAGATTATGCACCATGGGTAGGTCAAATCAAGGTATAAACAAGGCTATCAAAAAAATGCCTAAATCATCAGCGAAACTCATATTTTTTATTTTTCTTTGCATACACATCGAGCAAGTTATAGACATCACATGTAACAAGGAATATACAAAATCTCACATCACACATGGAACATGCTCAACTCACATAGGATCATCATAGACTTTTAGCCAAATAACAGCATGAATTTAAATTTAAGCCACAAGTCACAAACTTGATCCTATGAGTCTCAAAAGTAGCAATTCGCATCAATCAACATGCTTATACAACCAAAACACTCACACCATATAATAAAAAATAGCACCAATAAGAACATCTTACACAAAAAACTTAAAATTAAGCCCAAAATTGGGAATTTCCCCTCCCTACACTAAAAAATCTACTTTTTCCCGAAAGTGTACTTAAATTTAAGAAATCAAAATACTCCCTGGGGCCTCTAGGCCTAGCTAGTAGCATCTTTAAATATCAAGGGGTCCAGGGACCCCGTAATTAGTCTTTGCCATGTTCCTTAGCTTAGGTTTCTGGTACTCAAACTTTCTATCAACCTGTGACTCAACAAAAATAAAAACTACGTGAAGTAAAAACTAAAAAAACTAAAACACAAAACATGCCTACTTAACTTGGGATGCCTTCCAAGAGGCGTCTGATTTAGTGTCGCGGCACGACCCAGCTCCACTCAACCAAATTCCTTCATCTTATTACTCCCCATTAAGAGACATTTGCTCTTTCATTTCTGACCTCTTGAGTATAAACTCTCAAGGTCAATATTTTTCTCAACTATAGCCTTCTTAGGTTGATCAATCATCATTATGTTGGGAAGTAGTGGTTTTGGCTTAAGCCGCTTAATGAGGCAGTTCGAAGAGATTTTTCATGGAACAAAATCCACCACCCCACACTTATTCCTCTCAATTACAGAAATCATGCATAAGTCTTTATGGTGGGATAGTGTGTTAAGAGGTTTGTAGACTTTTAAAACTGCCTCTTTATCCTCCAACCTCATTTTGAGCGTACCTTCTTTTACATCAATTAAAGCTCCTTCCGTCGCTAAAAATAGGCCCCCCAAGATAATTGGTACCTATTCATCTACTTTTAAATAAAAATAAATAAAGTCATTAGGAATAATGAGTTTACCAACCTTTATGAGGACGTCTTGTAGTTTTCCTTCTGAATGGGTTATGACCCTATTCGCCAATTGCAAAAGCACAGTGCTCGATCTAGGATTTTCCAAGCCCAATGTGTTGAACAAGGATAGGGGCATCAAGTTGATACTTTCTCCGAAATCACAAAGTTCCTGCACTACTTCATTATTGCCAATTTGAATGGGGAGAGTGAACTTCCCAGGGTCCTTAAGCTTTTTCAGCCTCTTTTGAGTAACCATAAAACTAGACTCCTCAGTGAGTGCTACCAACTCCACATCCTGTAACTTAAACTTATTATAAACCACATCCTCTAAGTACATAGAATACTTTGGCATACCCTGTAAAACATCTAAAAGAAAAAGGTTAATGTGAAGATCTTTGAACGTGTCAAAGAACTTCTTAAAATATGCATCCTCCTTTTCTTTCCTGTGCTTTTATGGAAAGGGTAGTTGTGGGAGCTTCACTTCTTCAACATTTTTTTCTTTCGAGTACTCAGACTTACTCAATTTTTTAGCAACTTTGTCATTTACCTATTTGGTCACTATATAATTAGCATCTACCTCCTTAGTTGCCTTTGAAGGGTCTCTATAAAGTTCTTTACCACTCCTCAATATGATTTCCATAACCTGTTTCAAATTTTTTATATCTCCTGGAAACCCACCTTGAGGCCTGGAATTTAATGTCTATAATAACTGCCCCAACTACAACTATAAACTTCTCATGGTAGCTTGCTGATTTTTTACATCCGTAGCCAACTATGGTTGATTAGCCAAAATCTACTTCATCATCTCTTCCATGTTTCTAGTTGACTGATTTCCATGTGCCTGTGGTTGCTGAATTGCCTATTGTTGTGCATTCCACGGCTAAGTCTGCCACTTCATGTTGTAGTCATTACCAGCATTTGGCCTTTGAGAATTTCCCAAATACATTATCGATTTTGTATTTGAAACATACACGACCACAGAAGGGCCACTATTCCCGTAAAATTCGGACCAATTTACAGCTTGTTGGATTGCATTGATTGTGGTTGTAGGCCGTGATACTCCCAACTTTAGACTGCTAATTTGATTTTGCAATACAGGGATCTGAGAAGATATGGCAGTGAATTGGTTAACCTCTAATACATTTTCAATTCTTTTTGTAGCGCTCCTCAAATCTGAATGTCATTTTTTATTTCCTTGAACTATGCGGTTCAATAAAATATATAGCTCATCATATGTCATCTCAAGGGCTTGACCACCTGTAGCTAAATTTAGTAATATTTTTGTATTGTGATTAAGAGCCTCTACGAAAGTAAAAGCAAGTACCTCATTGGACTATTGGTGATGTGGAAAGTCCCAAATAAGTCTTTTAAAGCGCTCCCAAGAATGATAAAGATTCTTTTCTGGCTTCTAGTTGAAGCACACTATCTCACTACGAATTGTCACAGTATTGCCAGAAGGGAAAAATTGGATAAGGAATTTTTTAGCCATGTCGTCCTATGATGCAATTGAATATATCGGTTCAGCATTGAACAACTTTTTTTCTTTCCCCAATAATGAAAAGGGGAAAAACGTCATCCTCACATAATATATATTCACCCCCATAGGAATGAATGTATCACTGATTTCTAGAAAATTACACCAGTCGACCTGTGGATCTTTATGCGAAATCTGTGTGAACTGTTCATTGCTAATCAAAAGCTATTCCATATTCTATTTAAGCTCAAAATGGCCTCCAGCTGCCGACTTCTTAAACGGGGAGGTCAAATTAGTTGGAAGTGGGATTGCCAATTCTCTGGCTATCCTACGGGCTACTTGTTGTTACTGAGCCATTTGAGAAGGATTCTCTTAGTCTGCTTGGATTAGCAAAATCTAGGGGAGAAGGATTGCTTGTCTCCTTCGTTGATGGAAAAATTGCTCAGGTTCATAACTTGGTTCAACCAAGTCTTGATACCTTACCGGATTACTACTTTGTAAACCTGTTTCCTAAAATTACACAACCAAGATCAAGCATAAAAACACCAAAGAAATCTAAAAGTAGAACTAACAATAAAACAGTTGTCATATTACAAGACCCTGACAACTGCGCCAAAAACTTGACAGCGCCTAAGCACACATGCAATTGTACATGGTCTATCAAGTATTAAAGTGTCCTTCAAGAAAGCTGAGTATCGATCCCATAGGGACTTAACTCAACAACGATTCTATTCTATTTCATCATTTAGATTCAATAATGCAAGAGTAAGCAAAATAGAGTTTTGAATATTTGTATAATGAAGTAAAGGAATCAATAGGTCTTGAAATAGTCAATGGAGTAAAGCCTAGGGTTAAAGAACTTTGAACAATCATACTATGTTATTGAACTTCATTCGTTAACTTGCTTATCTTGGTTGTTGATTCGTAGTGTTAATTGTATGATCATGGTCTTCCGACCTCTAATTGTTTACCTAATTTAGACATTGCAACTACATCATTGAGCAGGGATGTAAAAATCCAATCAAGTTCTTTAAGCTATTATCCTACATATGAATCAAGTAAGGCTTCTAAGTATATCCCTATCTTAGATGCTAATCTGGATTCCTTTTTTCATAAAAGAATACAAATAATAATTTGTTCATTCTCATATTTTATCTCTCGATTTCCTCTCCCGATATCACAAGGTGATAATAGAAGTATTTTTTTTGGTGATCAATCTATCAAATATTTAAATCAAGAATAAACAAACAAGCAATAATGATAAGCAAATAAACCAAAATTAATTCAAAATAATAGTACTCATGTTCTTGGCTTTCACCCTGGAAGGGGAGTGTCTAGCCACTCATGGCCATAATCAACATCCAAATAATTGTATGAATGATTAAAACCATAAGGAAACTAAAAATAAATAATATAAAACCTAAAGAGAAGTTATGGTAGCCTCCAATGATTTCCAAGTAGATCAGGGTTTCCAAGATGTCCAAAACATGCTTTAAGATGTTATATTTATAGAAGACAAGTCATAAACCGAATAGGATTAGGTTTCCAAGTTGTCCTTCTTCAACTGGTTACAATTATTCCACTTTTGATGCTCATTGAATCGCGGTGTAATCTCATTAAGATTCTCGATATGACAATTGCCAATTTGCTCATTACCGCGATGCGGTACCTCCTTCATCGATTTTAGGACCAGGATCTGCTGGTGGGTCACTATTTTGAGTCCATTTTGAATCCAATGGTGTGTTGCACGTGTCAATAGGAGACTCCTACAGTCCTCACGCACCCTGGATATTCCAGGTATCCAAATTGTGTCAAGTTGTGTATTGTGGTTTCGTTGATACATTCCAATCCTTTTTGATTTCCTTCCACTTGATTTGAAGCATTTATGTCCTTCATATATCATAGTAATCCATTAAATAAGCATTCTATATCATTAAAAACAACAATTTAAAGCTCAAAACAACATAACATCCAAGATAGTGAAGTAGAAAAATGAGCTAAGACTAGGCTTGCCCACATTGATCTTAAGTTTATTGTTTTGACTCTTGCCTTGATCAAAGTGACCCTTGAACATTATAACCAAGTTTTTTCACATATAAATACACAATAACAACATTAGGAACTCATTAAACATGTTATAACATAACACGATAGACTAGACAAATACCTAGCTCAAGCTATTCACACTAGTTTTCTCGGTTAAATTCTAAATGATCAATTTGAATCAAAACTCATGTAAAAACACCATTAAACATTGTAAACACATACATGGACACTTAGATTCATATTTATATTGTTATAAAGACATTAATCATATGAATCATCCTCAAAATTAGTATAAATAGGCTAGAATAGTAACATTAGGATAGATGCACCCAACATCAAAGATTTACAGAAGAATCTGACTCGTAATCCTCAACATGACCACCTTCAAAGAAACCTAGCCCTAATTTTTGAGAGAGTGCTTAATATTACAATAGTGTGTTATGAAAGGCCATAATATAATTTAAGACATAAATACTTAAGGGTTTTGGGGTAGGAAATACCTAGAATACCTTCAGCTTAAAAACTGAAAACTTGGTAGCAGGAGGGTACAACCATACCCCCTAAGGCATACCCTAGGTTACAACTGGTACACTATCTCATACCTTAGACCTCAACTTTGAACCCTATACTAAATAACATATGACCACACAAAGGACAACTTATATCATAACATACGAGTGGTACCCTACCACCCGTACCTTGGACAAAATGCACTAGACTAGACAAAAGTCATCAGATGACCAAACCATATACGACTCATTCCTTGACATACTTTTAATAAGTTCCTTCTTACCATGTATAGAAACCAACAAGAACTCACTGACAAAGATATGACTAAAAGTCCCCAAACATCTAAGAATACGACTAGCACCCTAGAGTCGTATGTTGTCCAGAAATAAAAACTCAAATAATTTTTCTAAGGGTCATATGCAAAGGAGTTTAAATTCTCCCGCACTTGGATCATTTATGCCCCAAATAACGGGTAAGGCAAGCACAAGAACGAGTTAACACATCAACACATCAACTCTAACTTTTAACTAAGTTAAAAAACAAAGATGCAAAGAAATCAAGTTTTCTATTTAACAAAGTTTGAAAACAAAAGTAGGATGAAGAACGCATACCTTCCGCATAAATTCTGGTAGTAGAAAATAGGAATAGATACTTAGAATTCATGTCCTCATCTGCTTCCCAAGTAGCTTCTTCAACCTTATGGTTATTCTAAAGAACCTTTAACAAAGCCACATCCTTTGTCCACAACCAATAAACTTGATGACCCAAGATATCCACTTGGACTACCTTATAAAATAAGGAATCCGAAATACCTAACCCTTCTAAATGAACAACTTAAGAATGATCACCCACATACTTTCTCAACATAGAGACATGGAAAATCAGATGAATGGAGCTCAAACTTGGAGGCAACTCCAATTCATAGGCAAGATCACCGACCCTCTTCAAAACCAAGTAAGGACAAACATACCAAGAATTTAAATTCCCTTTTAGACCAAAAAGCATCACTCCCTTCATGGGAAATACCTTTAGGAAAACTCAATCACCAATATTGAACTCCAAATTTCTATTCCTTATATCCACACAGGAATTTTGGTAACTTTGAGTGGCTTTCAATCTATTCCAAATCACTTTCTCCTTCTCCAAGGCTTGGTGAACCAAATTAGGGTCAAATAATTTTTCCTCACCAACTTCATACCACCTAATAGGAGAACGACATCTCCTACCATACAGTGCCTCAAAAGGAGCCATACCAATTCTTGTGTGATAACTATTATTATAAGCATATTCAACTAAAGGAAGATGGTCGAACCAAATTCCACCATAGTAGATCAAACAAGCACGAAGCATATCTTCTAATGTTTGAATGGTCCTCTTCGCTTGGCCATCCGACTGCAGGTGAAAATTTGTACTAAGGCACACTTTATTCCCCAAACCTTTCTAAAATGACTTCCATAAATGCAATGAGAACGGAGTACCATAATCTGAAATAATAGAAATTGGAGCACCATGCAACTTCACGATCACCTCAATATACAACTTAGCATAATTCTCCACCAAATAACTAGTCCTCACTGGCAAAAAGTAAGCGAACTTAGTCATCCTATTCATAATGAACCAAATCAAATCACATTGATACTGAGACCAAGGAAGAATGGTAATGAAATCCATGAATTAGTTATCTAATGATGTACAAAGATAGCAATATCTCACTTCATATGAATTAGTTAATAGGGCAGCTACAGTAAAAAAAAATTCCACAAATCTCCTCTAGTAATTGTCGGGGCATTAGTTAACCTAAAAGACATAACTATGAACTCATAGTGACCATACCGGGTTTCAAAAGTAGTCTTAGGGATATCCACCTCCCTAATCTTAAGTGATAACCTAACCTATGATTAATATTAGAGAAACACTTTGCACCTTGAAGCTGATACAAAAAATCGTTGATCCTAGAAAGAGGATACTTATTCTTTGTGGCCACCTTATACAACTGTTGATAGTTAATTCACATCCAAAGGGAACCACCCTTCTTGCACACAAACAATACTGGAGCACCCCCAAGGAGACATACTAGGATGGATAAAATCTTTATTTAAGAGATCCTTCAATTGCTACTTAAGCTTCTTCAACTCATCCAGAGCCATTCTATACAGAGGAGTGGAAATAGGACAAGTGTCTGGAAAAAGATTAATCCCAAAATCAATTTCATATCGGGAGGGATGCCAGGAAGATCATTAGGGTAAACCTCAGGATACTTATTAACCACAAGGACAGATTCTAGAGAAGGAACAAATACCCTTTAGAGATTAACTTTCAGGCTCTAAGATATGAGATGAACCTCCTCCTAGGCATTAAAGAACCCCCTTCCCATACAATGATTGGTTCATTAAGGAATTTAAACATGACGTTATGGGTCTGAAAATCTAAGGAAGCATAACACGAATGCAACAAATCCATCCCTAATATGACATCAAACTCAACCATATCTAACTCTTTCTAATCCATAAGAGTTTCTCTACCAGTAACAAATACCACACACACCCTATAGACTATTTTAGCAATCACACAGTTACCAATCAAGGTAGATACAAAAAAATAATTAGAAATAAATTAAGGACCACAATTAAAATATACAGCCACAAAAAAGATTACATAAGAAAAGTAGGCCCAGGATCAAGTAAAAAATACTTATCACAGGAGAAAAGTTTCAACATACTCATGATAATATCGGGAGATGCCTTAGAATCGTGGTGATATTGAAGATTATATAATCAATTTCGATCAATGTCGGTAGCAAAAGAAGAAACAGATATAGAAATAGCACCCTTTGGTCCAGAAGAAGATAAAGAGGAAACCAAAACTTTTTAGCCCAAGAAGTTATTCTAGAATGACAGTCACGCTGCATGTGACCAATCTGTCCATAATAAAAACACCTGCTCTTCCCTTTCTCATAAAACCCATGGTGCGATCGCCCATAAAATCTATAATGAGGGTGGGATAGAGCTAACTAAGCCCATTAGCCTGATATTAGGAACCCTGTGCCTAGGTAAAACACCCTGGGTTTAGGAACCTTAGGAAATTTCTTGGATTTCTGGTTTCTGGTCTAGGTATGACTAGGGGTACTAGTCGTATATTAGGGTATGATTAGTAAGGTTGGTCGTATACTAACAAGTTATGTTTTGAGGGTTGGATTGATTTCTAAAATGGGTACGGCTTGGGTTGGTATGAGTTGTTTGGTTGGATATGGGTTGTAAGGTTGGGTTTTTCTTCACTTAATCTAAGACTTAGTGAAGTAACTTAGATCTGAGTATGAGTGGATCACCATGGGTCATGAGAGAGGTTATGAGTTGTATTATCCCACTCATATATTGGACAATCTCAACTCCTTTTGGTTTTGATATGGATACGGGTTGAGGGTACTAGTCGTATCATTAGATACGGTTTGTCTTTCATGGTCGTATGTTGACCAATGGGGAGGGTCTAAGGGAGTTCTAGGATACTAGTGGTGGGTACCAGTCATATTGGATGGTACAACTATTATGGTGGAGTCATAGCCACGTACAGGGATTTTATGTAGCTAAGTTGGGGGTAATCTGGACATTTCTTATTTTAACCCATTATGACTCCAGAACTTATATCACACTTGGGAGGGTATTTTCCTTATTATTCTATTTATTAACACTTAGAAAACACTCTCTAATCCTCTTTATTGCTTTTTGGTAAAGGAAGGATAGGGTTTCACTAAGGTGATCATTTGGGGCTTGTGTTGGTTATTTCTTTCCATCATCTACTTAATTTAAGGCAAGATGATTTTACCTCATTATTAGTTCCAACTAAAGGCATGGTTTATACAATATTTTCAAGGCATGATTATTGTATAATTTTAGGGTTTTCAAATATATGTTGGGGTTTTGGTATTAAATACTTGGTTATGGTTTTCCCATGTTTTAATTATGTTCTTACATGTGTTAATGGTGGTTTAGAAAATTGTTTGCATGGGAATGGTTAATTGGTAATTGGATTTGTTTTTTGAAACACTACGTCCCCAACATATTTTATAAAATGCCTTTGATAATACTTTTACTATGTTATTAGACTTTTAATAGAGCTATTGCATTGTAGGGTTTGGTAATGGAAACCTAAATGGTGTAAATGGTTTGGAATGGTTAAATAAAATGGTTTTGTGGTCATGGTTATGGTTCATTGAAATCATTATGGGGTACAATGGAATCCCCTAAGTAAACATATTAATGAACGACTTGCAGGGTACATAGGACTCCCCCAAAAAATTATAATAATGGAATACTTGTGGGATACAAAGGATTCCCTAAGTTAACTTGATAATGTAATCTATGGGTACATGGAAATCTATTTATATTAAAAGGTTTGCTAAGGATATTGCTTGCAAGCTATAGTTGGTATGACAATACCACTACTCATAGCCTTGGTTAATAATAATGGTATGATTCTTTGGTTGGTTGGAAATGTTTTTGATTGCACAGTAATAGAGGGATATGATAAATAACTATGAAGGTGCGAGTCTAATAGATGGATACTAGAAACTCATGTTTTCCAACAAGAGGGGTTGGTCATAGCGACCATATATGATACTATGAGGTACATGGGAATCCTCTAAGTACACTGTACATATGTATCATAGAGAGAGAAGGGTACTTAGGAATATCTTACTCTTATGGTATCTCTGGTTCATGCGTCTACACGCATCGTGGCCCATACATGGGGTTACACTGGACCCATTTATCCCATGGTGGTTCTAGGAGGGTTAAGATACACATATCCAGGTTAATGGTTTTAAAAGCATACTAAACCCAGTTCCCTTTCCTAGCATGGTTATATATATTATAGGTATGGATTATATGCATGTGGTTGGTTTACTTGGTTTTACTGTATGTCATTATTTTATCCTTATCCTGAGTACTTGCTAGCGTTCACCCGCTAACCCATCCTCTAGCGGTTGTATCCCAACACGATGCAGGGATCAACTATTTTACACCTCCTTCTTTGTGCTCGGATTCAGGATCTGCTACTGGATTGAAGTGTTGAGTTTTTATTTTGCAGAAGACTATTTTTTATGTTCATGTATGTTTTTACACACTATGGCTCATTTATAGATATTGGTTTTAGCTATGCTTGGGGGAATGTACCAACCTGATATTGGTTTTCTTTTGTTTAGAGGCTTTTGTGGAACTACAATGAGTTGGTATAGGTGGTATCGGTAGTGGTGTCAGCCCTAGTATTGTCCTTGGTATTAGGGATGATATCGTTGCACTAAATTTCTCACTGTTCCATCCTTTATATTATATTATGGAACTTGGTTTAGTTATTGTTATAGTTTTCATTTATGATTTGGTTTGGCAATTGGTTGTTGGTATGGGCATCGGATGGTTTGGACTCGTTTGGGTGGTCAAGTTCATATACCAATCCCAGAGTCTTAGATTACACAATAACACTATCTTGTTATACATTTTAAATATATCCAACTCAAGATATGCATAGGTTTGTTGGGTTGGGTAACGAGAGTGGTCTCCAGTCCTGGCTAGACTTGGGATGCACATTATGATAAGGCCTTGGTTCGGGTCGTTTCATCAAGATCCACCATCATGCTGAGGTCGATGATCACCGAATACTTTGGTTAAGAAGTACTAGCTACCGAGAAAGAACGAGAACTCCCCCACTTCTTCTTCAGCCACTTATCACCATCTCTACCACTTTGCTCATAAAGCCTAAATTTCTTCCTTTGCCTCTCACTAAATTCAAACTAGTTCCTTTTTTGTTTCTCTACTTTCCCCATATAAACAACTATCTTAGAGATATCTATATCCTTGATAATCAAGGCATCCCTACTTTCAAGGATCAACTCATGAGACAGTCCTAAAGAGAACTACCTCATTCGGGGTCTCATATCAGACACCATCTGTGGAGCATACCGAGATAGCTGGTGAAGCTTTAAGGCATACACTTTGATCGACATCTTCCCATGCTTCAGATTAACAAAATCTTCTGCTTTATTTTTTCTCAACTCCTAAGGAAAGAAGTAGTCTAGAAATACATTAGTGAAATCCTCCCACAGCGATGACTCATCAGTGTCACCCCTTGTTTGATCACACTCTTCAAACCATTGGTACTCCACATCCTTCAGCTGGTAGATATAAAGCTCCACCCTTTCCATATTCAAGGCATATATAAACCTAAAAATATTTTCCATCTCATCCAAAAATCCCTGAGGATCCTCCTGCACCTTAACACCCATAAAATTCAAATGAATTAACCTTATGAAATTGCCAACCCTATGGCCTCAGAATATGGAGTAGCAGATACACTGCACTTAGCCTGAGAAGCTACCAACTGAGAAATTATATGAATCAACTAACAAAAGTCTGCATTCATCACATTAGCCTAAGAAGGACCAGAGAGAACCAGTGGAACTCTAGGGTAATCAGGAACTGGATCCCTAGAACAAGTATGGAGCCCCTGGGAGAGCCTGTTCTATGAACATTTTCCTCTGTGGGGACAAAGGAGTTTTGTGAGCTTCACATATTCAATGCAAGATATGAAATACAAGAAAATAGTAATAAAAACAATCCAAGATCATAGACTCTATAGCTCGAAATAAGGCAACAAGAAAGTGAAATATTCCTAAATGCCATGTAACCTCTCCCATATGAGTGTGGCATGCTAAAAACCATTATTAGATACTCTACTCGATACAGCTTTGTGGACTCCCAATTGACCATGATCCTGAAGCTCTAATACCAACTTAACAAGACTCAAACCATGACCTTGACATAATAGGTACCATAAGTTATTCAACGACCGGAGAATACCGCTATATACAATCCAACCTCCAATCATTTACCTTGAGTTGGATGAATTCTGAACATATAAGAATATATAGTAATTATCAACTCAAATACTTTGTGATAATTCCAAGACCATGGCCAACCCAAACAAGTCTAACCATCCAATGACAACCAACAACCATAACCAAAACCAAAATAATAACCAGGTTCATATCCATACCATAATAAAATAGAACAATCATGAATCAAATTAATTCATATGGTATCAACTTCAATACAAATACTAATGTTGAACTACTACCGACACCGCCCATACCAACCCATAGTAGTCTCACAAAGCCTCTATCCAAAATCAAACACAATACGGTTGCGACATGTCCTCGACTATAGAAAAAACCAATGTCTAATACCAACCAATGAAAATATAACAAATTAAAACAAGAAATTAAGCCTTCCAAAGTATGGAAGCTCACTACTTCAAGTCAAAACAAGTTGTCCCTGAAGTTCGACCACTGAGTAGGAGGTATAGTATGACCAACACCTGCATCGCATGGTGATACAATATAAAAGATGGTTAGCTGTTGGAGAATTATCATGTAACTCAAGGATAAGGATAAAATAGTGCCAAAAGTTCAAAACCAATCAATCAATGCATATACCAATGCAATACATACATAAATATATATATTTATACTATTAAGAGATAGGAAACATGATTAATATGAACTATGAAATCAGTAACTTGGGTTGTGTAGCATGACCATCATATAACAAAGCACCCACGGGCTATATTGGCCAAACTCTCCCCTAGATGGCAGGGTCCCAGTGCGTGTAGCTGCACAAACCAGAGAATATCCAAATCTGTATATGCCTATATGGGGTACTCAAACATCCCGGCATAATCAAGGTGACTTCAGAACCAATACATGTATTATGAAGGAATCAAACCTCCCATTCATATTTTTATTTGTGGGACTAAAACCACCTAGTCAAAAGATACCTGCACCAGCTAGCAAGATTTATAGCGTTAGTCCTTTAGACTCTACTTTCACAACCTGGTTACATATCTTTCTTTTAAGCCCAATTTCAAACCATCATTTCACAAACACAACTGTTAAGTCAATTACTTACCAAAGGCACTCCTTTGGTATCATCATACCAATACTACTTGCAAGCGTAAAACATGCCATTACAATTATCAATCAACCTATCATTCATTTGAATTCGGGACTCAAACCCATTGTCTAACAAAGACACTTGTTCAATTAAAAGTTTAGGGACTCAAACCCATTGTCTAATAAGGATATAAATTATTTAATGTTTAGGGACTCAAGCCCTTTGTAGCCAATTAAACAACAAGGGTTACTACTTAAATCATTACATGGCCAACAATGCCTTTGTAAAATCATTTACCAACAATTCATATTCATTAGGCCAACATCTTAGTTCAAAACACTATTTAACATGTGACTTGTTTATACTCTTAGGCATTTTCACAAATACTTTGAGGGCATATCATTACCATGGCCAAAATAAAGGTAAAAACCATCAAGTTTAAGGTAACCCATGACCCATTTGTTAAACCATAATTACCAAGCACCCACATATGCAAACCATCACCAACAACTTGTATAAACACAAGTTAAACTAAGAGTAAGTAATAATCAATTATGTGTAAAACAACCTTCAATTTTTTTTTAATAAACCACCATTTAAGAATCATAATTACACTTTAAAACACATGATATTTATAAACAAACAATGAGGGAAGTGTCACATCCCTTATTCATGATGATTCATAGAAGAAATTTGACTCTTAAGCCTCAAGATAACCATCTTTGAAGAACCCTGGCCCCAATATTCAAAAGAGATCTTAGAGAGTGTTTAATCTTCTAATAGTGTTTTATGAGAGGCCACAACATGTTTTAAGACATGGGGACTTAACGGTTTTGAGGTGTGAAATATTTAGAATACCTTTAGCTTAAAAGCTGAAAACTTGGTCCCAGGTGGGTACGACCATACCTCCTAAATTGTACCTTAGGGAATGAGTGGTACCATATCTCGTACCTTAGACCTTAACTTAAACCCTTATACTGAACAACATATGACCACACAAGGGCCAACTCATATCTTAACATATGAGTGGTACCCTACCTCCCGTTCCTTAGATAGAATGCACTAGACTAGACACAAGGCATTATACGACCTAACCACATATGAATCGTACCTTAACATACTTATAGTAAGGAGTCCATAAGTACCTTGGAAATAAACCAACAAAAAGTCACTGACAAACATATAACTAGAACGCCCTAAACCGTATCGAAGTATACGACTAGCACCCTAGAGTTGTATGTTGTCCAAAAATAAAAACTTAGGAAATTTTTCTAAGGGTCAAAAGCCAAGGCATTTTAGGTTTTCGTACCCAAGTTCATCTCAATGCAACTTTTCATCCAAAGACAGATGGTGAAGCTAATAGGATTATTTAATAAATTGATTTTTTTTAAAATCTGATATTGCCATTGAGTCTAGAATGTCGAATTTAGGTTGGTAGCAGGGTTGGTTCGGTTTTATGGCCTTTAGATTCCATTTTTATCCTTATTTCAGAAATAGAGTAAATAGGGTTCCGGGGATCAATTTTGTGATAACGACTTTTTTTGTAAATTTAATGATTCCATTGGGTCTAAAATATGTTTTACAATTAAAATTTCTATTTAATCATGTCCATAAGGTTTTGAATGAGTTACAGAGGTTAAAAATATTTTTTTAAAATTATTGGTGTTGGTATGATCGTGTAAGCAAATATTGTAAGCGACACTTTTACCCTTTAACTAGGTCACATAAGTGATCAAAGTGTCGCTTATGAGACCATCACTGAGTATAAGACCTCAAATTCGTATTTCGACATTTTGGGAGATAGAAAACTTTGATTTTGATGATTTTTGATATGTTTTTCTCATAGAATCATTGTATATCGATTCAAAACTCTATTTTAGTTTTCATGGTTTCCACTAAAGTTGAGAATCAAAACATCATTTCCACCATTTTTGGGGCTTAGGAGCTCGGATTTGGACGATTCTAAAGGATATTTTAAGATATCTTCCATGGATAATTTCCTAATATTATAATTATCATTTTTATCATGATTTCATCTTCAAAACAACTTCAAATTCTTTATTTTTAAAATGGATTTTGGGAGTTTTTTGTCGATGAAGCTTCAAAATAGTTTTTCTTTAATTTGAGCCTCAGTTTTTGCATGAATTTTCAGTTGTAAACTCCTATAATTATAGAGAACATGTTTCTACAGTTAAATTATGATTTTATATTTCTTTTAAAAAACTCATTCTGTGGGTCCATTTTGACCTCTACTAAAAAATAGGTAATATGTATATCATCGGCTTTCTTTTGACCCGTAGATTCTGTATTTGTATGTTGTAGTTGATTTTGTGTCTATTCGTGAGTGGAACGCTCTAAATTAATGGTTTCTTAGATTAGTTTTTGGCATTCGAGGTAAGTTATGGCTTAGATTTTTTTATACTAGGTTGGGTAGTTAATAATAATGTAAAAGCATGCTATGGGTATAGGGTTACATCATGAAAAATATTGTTGGTAATTTATGTGCTCGTATGGGGGCCTATGTAGATAATATTGAGTGATTTTTGAAATATTATTTGCTATACGTGACTGTATGGGATCTTATATTATATTATTATCCTGGTAATGAGATATCTATTTTGGTTCCACTCTTATTGGTGGAAAAACCTAGATTTATGGATTTATGTGGTGTCAATTATGTTTCTTGCATCTTTTACTTAATGGTTTATGGGTTGATGACTTGTATACCATGACTTAGCCTAACTAGGGTACTTCGGAAAGAGATGTGACCCAAACCTTAGGCTAGAACACCTTTTAAGGCTGTAGAATCTTATTATATCAGATGATGGGTTTAATTATCTATAGATTGGTATAAGAAAACCTTTAGCATAGGACGTAGCATATTACTTAGTATTTGGGAAAATAATTCCCAATTAGACTCGTGTGGTAGCTTTATGCCATGTTCGCAAAGGATTAATTAGCGAGGTCCAATTTGGGTCTTGTCATAGGCATCACAAAGGGTCCAATCCAAGTCACATCACTATTGCAATTAGTGGACTATGAATACGATGAAGTTTATTGTTGCCAGCACTAAAACAATCCATTTTAAACCAAAGATGCCATTTCCTCTATTTTTGAAGCTTCGAAACTCGAGTAATGGTGATTCATGTGGGATTTTTGGGATTTCGACCTTGGGTGTGTTTGTCTATATTTCTTCTATTTCCTTTTATTAATCAATGACTTTTCTCTCAAATCTAGGTTTTTCAGATTGAAAGATGGGGTTTTTCGATTAAGTCAAAATTTGATCAGTTAGTGATTTTAAGGTTGATTTCAACTCTATTTTCATGGGATTTTAGATTTGAACTTCTTGAATCTTGAGTAACATAAATAATAATAAAAAATTTTGTTTTACCATTGTAGGCTTGGGGTTGACTTTTGAACTCAAATTTCGGGTGCCGCAATATATGTATCATTAGGTTCATTTTCTCACATAGAACTAATAGTTGAATAGATTGGACTCATTTTGAGGTAATTTGGAAGGTCAAAACTTGGGTTTGATTTATCGGACTACCTTAACGCATGTTGAGACTCTCTTTTGACTCTCTTTCGATGTGCTTATGTGATAGTCCAGTAGTGCACCCGTGAGTATTGAAGGCTTTCGTTCTTGAGATGTGGGTTCAAAATCCACTAGCAACCTTTTTTTTTCAAAATCCACTAGAAACCTTTTTTTTTCTTTTTTTTAACTCTTTTACTCACTTTTCTCCAAGATTTTTTTTGCTTTTTGCAATATGTATATTTTAAGAAAAAAATAATTACATAAACCTAATAACTAAAGAATGAAAAAAAAACACGTCTTTTATTAAAATAAAATGTCAACCGTCGGTTTTTTCAAAGACGCCCAAAGAAAAGGTTAACATTCAAAACTCACAGAACTCAAATTCTAAATTCATCTTTATTTATCAAGTATTTGATCTTTGAAAAAGTACAAGAAGTAGCAAACTTAATCTCTTAATCAAGATAAATAGCAAAACTTTTATAAAATTAAGTTATATAGCAAAAATAATAATATTTTTAGTGGGACCAAGCCTGTATTATTATTCACTGTTACCACGTGTAACTTCTCCCCATTTCACGTCATTGCACCTATCTCATTTCTTTTCTGACTTTATCTCTTTTATAATTTTTTTAATTATTCTCTTATTTTTTAGATTTCAAATTCAACTATATTTCTCACATTTTCTATACAAGATCGTGTTCCACAAATTTAAGTAACCATTAATTTCAGCTATTGTATGTTATCTCTTCCATAAAATTCATCGAATTTGTATTTTGTATTTTTTTTCTTTACCATCGTTGTCATATTTCATTTTCTTATTGATTTTATTTATGAAATTGTGGAGGTTCTGCTTTAATGGCAAAACACACATCATATAGAAGATCTAATAGAGGTATACTCCCTATCAATTTAGTTTATGATAATCCACCAGAAGTTGAAAAATCTTCAGAAGGTGATTCTGAAGAAGATTAAGGAAAGAGGTAGCTTAAGTTTTGTAACTTTTTTAGTATCTATTTATTATTTAAGTCATTTTATATGTTCAATCATTTTTTTTATTACTGATAGATTTGTTTTATATGTATTTAACATTGTTGTATTTGTAATGTCTAAGTATTGGTATATTTTATAAATATATTTAGTTATAGGGTATTGATTTATATATATATACAAAAATGTTGTTGTATATATATACATATGGGTCATGTAAATGTATTTGTATTTGTATATATTCAGAGATGTATATTTAATGTACAATTGTTTGTATATTTACGAATGTATTTAGCTGATGGGTACTGATTTGTATATCTATACAAATGTTGTTATATTTATACATATGGGTCATGTAAATATATTTGTAATTTGTTGTATAAATGTATTTGCATTTGTATACTTTCATTCGAATTTAATTGAGTTTTTGAAAAGCAAGTATGTATTCGTTTATAAGAATTCATTATGGAAAGGAATCTTCAAATTTAAGTGTATGGCATAATTATAGTGGTTAAATCATTCCTTATTTATCTCAACAGAGTAGTGAAAAATAAGGGGTTGTTGAGACATTAATATATGTATTTTGTGAATAAAAATGGCCTCAAGTACAAAATACAAGTTGATATTTTAGGTAATTATGAAACTTCTACTATAAGCGCTTAGTTAAAGGGTTAAGTTTGCTATTTGTGTACTTTTCCCTTATTCTTTTCCAGCTTATACAATAGCTTTGGCTTATAATTAAATTCAAGTAGATGCATTAAATGTTTTATTCAATTTTGTTGGCACATAACAAGGGTCCTTGAAAATCGAATTATAATCGATGACTCAGTTACAAAATTGATTTATTGATATAGATTACAAAATTAAAAATCGATGACTAATATTAGAATTTCATTCATTATTCTATTCAATTCTTAGCTTAGAAAATAACAAGGAACTATTTAAATATTATTGAGTCTATTGCAATATATCTGGAACAAATTTCAACTTAAAAGGAGTACTAAATTGTTCTCATCTTACTCTTTCCGTTTTATTTTACAAGATCTTGTACTATAAATAGTTGTTTTAAAATATTTTTTCAATTTATTAAATGAAGGCAATTTTATTATATTTTCTCCTTTCTACTCCTAATGTTAAATAGAGAAACAACATAAGGTAATAATAGTTAAATTTAAAGTTCTAAAACACCATTAATAAGGTTAATTTAGTAAAATAATCTCTAATTAAAAAAAATAAGGAGGAATGTAAGTTTTGTTCACTATATAAAATATTCTACATTATCAGGTAAACATAATTTGCAATTTCAAGTTATCCATTTTTTTCTTTTCAATTTTTATGTAAAAAATTGAGAACCTGCAATAGCAAGTCAAATTTATCTGATAGTGTAGAATATTTTTTATACTAAGAATGCTAAAAATCTAAACTCTTTAAGAAATGTACTGAGTCAATACGAGCTAAGTATAAAGGAATGGAGGAGTAGCCACTTATGACATAGAGGGGCGGTTTTGTGGAAGCGATAAGAAAAATAATTTTGGGCTCGAACCCGAAACCAACAGCCACATAAGGGGTCACATAAGATAAAGTAGACCCGGGATCAATCAATACATAAACATCACGAGAAAAGATTCGTAACATACCGGTGACAACATCTGATGAAGCTTTCGTCTCCTGGAGGTTAGTCAAAGAATATAACCGGTTGAGACTACTCTCGAAAGCTGAAGGGGCACCTTTACGAAGAGGAGCTGTGGAGGTGGCTTGGGACTTAGCCCCCCCCCCCCCC